>NC_085085.1:7815660-7818160 GCF_963422355.1 Corticium candelabrum
CAGCTAGCGACCGGATCCAGAAGAAAGAAGCGTCAACGTTTCCTACGAATCTTTCTTGCAAGACGACGTCGATCGTTCATCATCAGTCCTACTTAGAATATATTGCTCTCTTGAAGTTTGCGGACGACATGTTGGTGGTGCGCATGCAACGGTGCTTAGCTAGATGCATGGTCCCATGGGACCCTAGCTTGGCTTCTTGAAGAACGATAAATTCGTTTGTTTTGCGATTATTTTGTAAAAAGTAACAAACGCATACAACTATTACCTGATCTTCACTCTGCGCTTCTCAATTTGACGACAGTTTGACTGTAAAATGGAGGTTTAAGACATCTCGGCTTTTCTGTCATAATGCGCGGGATTGTTACGTCACCCATTGTTGATGTGCCAAAGGTCTGTTGATTGGCTCAACAAATTCCCGAGAGTGACTCAAGCTGACAAGCTAGTATTACGTCACCTACGTTTAACGTCCCAAAACGACTGCTGATTGGCTGACAAACTCCCCGAGCGTGACACACGCTTACAAACAAACATAGTTACAAACATAGGTGCAAACATAGGTACAAACATACCGACAGACAGACCGGAAGTCAATTCAGCCCGTTTAGAGTGAGCTTCTCGCGAAGCAGTCCACCACTCATTGTGGTGTCCTTTAATTAATCCTACTAGTAAATGAAGCTGTGTTTACACCGTCGCTTCACAGCTACGAGCGTGTGTTTGTGTGTTGTGTGTCCGTGTGTGTGTGTGTGTGTGTGTGTGTGTGTGTGTGTGTGTGTGTGTGTGTGTGTGTGTGTGTGTGTGTGTGTGTGTGTGTGTGTGTTTGCGCACAAGTTGAGTTGTGTATCTACCCTCTACCGCAGTCCTATGAGTTGCAAAAGGTAACGTTCTTAGCTAGGCATACGGCGTCACGACCTCTGTTTGCGATGTGCAACGACATAATTTGTAATTTGTATTATTTTAATAGCTAACAGTAATTACAGAATCAAACACACACACTAATTAAAAACGTAAAGTGATATTTTTTGTGTGTGTGTGTATTGTGAATATTGTAAATTTTATTATTTTTTGTCTATTTATCGTCATTATCATTAATTAATCATTAGTTTGTATAATTCTTTGAAAACCCAGGGATGCGTTGATGTGAGTAAAGATAATCAACTAAATATCATCAATGTCCCACACTACACTTAGATTTCAGTACCTGCACATGCGTGACAGCTACGTCTCTCGAGCTTGTTATCTACGTTATTTCTCAATTCTGCATGTAACGTTCTTTCTTGCATCACTTGAGGTGAACACGATTATCATGCTTTCGTTGAGCCGTTGCTATCATCTTTCGTTCCGTTAAAATTCATTCGTCGTAAATAGAAATCGATGTACGTGCACAGGAAATGCTGTGAAGCGCGACATGTATGCTATAGCGACCGCGGATCCAGAAGGAACCACGCAGCGCAACGTTTCCTACGAAACTTTCTTGCAAGACGACGTCGATCGTTCATCATCAGTCCTACTTACACCTAAAAATACATTCTTGCACGGAGCGGGCTTGTTATCCACGTTGTTTCTCGATTCTGTATCGCTCGATCTTGCATCGCTTGCAGCCAACTACTGAGGTGGAAGAGATTATCATGCTTTCGTCGAGCCGTACGTTGCTAGCATCTTTCGTTCCGATGATAATTCGTCGTAGCTATAGCTAGATAAAAATTGATCACGTACGTCTCCTAGGAATACTGTGAAGCAACATGTAGTGAACGGATCAGAAGAAAGCAGCGTTAGCGTTTCCTACGAATCTTTCTTGCAAGACGACGTCGATCGTTCATCATCAGTACTACTTACAACTAAAACTTATTGCTCTCTTGAAGATCGCGGATGACTTGTTGGTCGTGCGCAACGGTACACATGCATGGTCCCATGGGACCTTCGCTTGGCTTCTTGAAGAACGATGAATTCGTTTGTTTTGCGATTCTTTTGTAAAAAGTAACAAACACGAACGACTATTACCTGAACTTTACTCTGGGCTTCTCGGTTTGACGACAGTTTGACCGTAAAATGGAGGTTTACGACATCTCGGCTTTTCTGTCATAATGCGCGGGATTGTTACGTCACCCATTGTTGGTCTCCCAAAAGACTGCTGATTGGCTCAACAAATTCCCGAGAGTGATTCACGCTGACAAGCTAGTATTACGTAACCTACGTTTCGCGTCCCAAAACGATTGCTGATTGGCTCGACAAACTCCCCGAGCGTGACACACGCTTACAAACAAACATAGATAGTTACAAACAAACAAACATAGGTACAGACATACCGACAGACAGACCGGAAGTCAATTCAACCCGTCTAGAGTGAGCTTCTCGCGAAGCAGTCCACCACTTATTGTGGTGTACTTCTTTTACGCTCGTAGCTTAACTAGTAAATGAAGCTGTGTTTACACCGTCGCTTCACAGCTACGAGCGTATATATTTGCATCTAGGTGCTTGTTGTGTGTGTGTATGTGTGTGTGTG
>NC_085085.1:7830660-7833160 GCF_963422355.1 Corticium candelabrum
TACATTGATATTTACAATAAATACACACACACACGGACGGACGGACGGACGGACGGACGGACACACACACACACACACACACACACACACACACACACACACACGGACGGATGGACACACACACACACACACACACACACACACACATACACACACACACACACAACGTCACCTCTGTCACTTGTACTGAATTCGAAGTGTAGTGTGGAACACTGACAATATTTAGTTAATTATCTTTCATCACGTCGACGCATCCCTGTGTTTTCAAAGAATTATACATTCCAACAACAAGCTAATGAATAAATAATGATGATGACAATAAATAGACAAAAGTTAATAAAATTACATTAATATTCACACTAAATATACACGTGCCACACACACACACACACACACACACACACACACACACACACACACACACACACACACACACACACACACACACACACACACACACACACACAACGTCACTTCTGTCACTTGTGCTGAATTCGAAGTGTAGTGTGGGACATTGATAATATTTAGTTAATTATCTTTAATCACGTCGACGCATCCCTGTGTTTTTAAAAGAATTATACATTCTAGCAACAAGCTAATGAATTAATAATGATAATGACAATAAATAGACATTTACAAAATTAATAAAATTTACATTAATATTCACAATAAATACACACGTGACAAACGCGTGCGCGCACACACACACGCGTGCGCACGCGCGCGCACACACACACACACACACACACACACACACACACACACACAACAAGCACCTAGATGCAAATATATACGCTCGTAGCTGTGAAGCGACGGTGTAAACACAGCTTCATTTACTAGTTAGCTACGAGCGTAAAGAAGGACACCACAATGAGTGGTGGACTGCTTCGCGAGAAGCTCACTCTAAACGGGTTGAATTGACTTCCGGTCTGTCTGTCGGTATGTCTGTACCTATGTTTCTATCTATCTATCTATCTATCTATGTTTGTTTGTAAGCGTGTGTCACGGGGGAGTTTGTCAGCCAATCAGCAGTCGTTTTGGGACGCTAAACGTAGGTGACGTAATACTAGCTTGTCAGCCTGAATCACTCTCGGGAATTTGTAGAGCCAATCAGCCGTCCTTTGGGACACCAACAATGGGTGACGTAACAATCCCAACCACTATGACAGAAAAGCCGAGATGTCGTAAACCTCCATTTTACGGTCAAACTGTCGTCAAACCGAGAAGCGCAGAGTAAAGATCAGCTAATAGTTGTATGCGTTTGTTACTTTTACAAGAGAATCGCAAAACAAACGAATTTATCGTTCTACAAGAAGCCAAGCGAAGGTCCCATGAGACCATGCATGTGTCCGTTGCGCACGACCAACATGTCATCCGCGATCTTCAAGAGAGCAATATGTTTTGCTGTAAGTAGGTCTGATGATGAACGATCGGCGTCGTCTTGCAAGAAAGATTCGTAGGAAACGCTAACGCTGCTTTCTTCTGGATCTGGTCACTGCATGTCGCTTCACAGTATTTGTAGGAGACGTACGAGATCAATCTTTATCTAGCTATAGCTACGACGAATTATCATCGGAACAAAAGATGCTAGCAACGTACGGCTCAACGAAAGCACGATAATCTCGTCCACCTCGGTAGTTGGCTGCAAGTGATGCAAGATCGAGCGCTACAGAATTGAGAAAGAACGTGGATAACAAGCCCGCTCCGTGCAAGAATATATTTACAGGTGTAAGTAGGACTGATGATGAACGATCGACGTCGTCTTGCAAGAAAGATTCGTAGAAAACGTTGCGCTGCGTGGTTCCTTCTGGATCCGCGGTCGCTATAACATACATGTCGCGCTTCACAGTATTTCCTGTGCACGTACATCGATCTCTATCTACGACGAATTAATTTTAACGGAACGAAAGATGATAGCAACGGCTCAACGAAGGCATGATAATCGTGTTCACCTCAAGTGATGCAAGAAAGAACGCTACATGCAGAATTGAGAAATAACGTAGATAACAAGCTCGAGAGATGTAGCTGTCACGCATGTGCATGTACTGAATTCTAAGTGTGGTGTGGAACATTGATGATATTTAGTTGATTATCTTTACTCACATCAACGCATCCCTGGGTTTTCAAAGAATTATACAATCTAATGATTAATTAATGATAATGACAATAAATAGACAAAAGTTAATAAAATTTACAATATTCACAATAAACACACACACAAACACACACACACACACACACACACACACACACACACACACACACACACACACATTGATATACAAACAGACAGACAGACAGACACAGACAGACAGACAGACAGACACACACACACACACACACACACACACACACACACACACACACACACACACACACACATTGATATACAAACAGACAGGCAGACAGACAGACAGACAGACAGACACACAGACACACACACACACACACACACACACACACACATACACACACACACACACACACACACACACACACA
>NC_085085.1:7835660-7848160 GCF_963422355.1 Corticium candelabrum
TCATTATCATTATTTATTCATTAGCTTGTTGCTAGAGTGTATAATTCTTTAAAAACACAGGGATGCGTCGACGTGATTAAAGATAATTAACTAAATATCATCAATGTCCCACACTACTCTTCGAATTCAGCACAAGTGACAGAAGTGACGTTGTGTGTGTGTGTGTGTGTGTGTGTGTGTGTGTGTGTGTGTGTGTGTGTGTCCGTCCGTCCGTGTGTGTGTGTATTTATTGTAAATATTAATGTAAATTTTATTAAATTTTGTTTATTTATTGTCGTTATCATTAATTAATCATTACCTTAATTGTTGCTAGAATGTAAACGGTAATTCTTTGAAAACACATTGGTTTATCAATGTGATTAAAGATAATTAACTAAATATCATCAATGTCCCACACTACTTTGAATTCACACAGCTACGCAACTCTTGCACGGCACGGGCTTGTTATCTACGTTATGTCTCAATTCTGCATGTATAGCGCTCTTGTATCACTGGAAGTTAATAAATTAATTAACTGTTGAGATGGACTATCAAATTATCATACTTTTATTGAATCGTCGCCATCTTTCTTTCCGCTATTTCGTTGTAGCTAGAGATCGGTGTACGTCTTCTAGCTGCATAGAATATATTGTGAAGCGACATCATGTACATCTAGCGACCGGATCCAGAAGATATTAATTAAGCAGCGTCAACGTTTCCTATGAATCATTCTTGCAAGACGACGTCGATCGTTTATCATCAGTCCTACTTAGAACATATTGCTAGTTGGTGGTGCCTATGCAACGGTGCCTAGCTAGATGCATGGTCCCATGGGACCTTCGCTTGGCTTCTTGTAGAACGATAAATTCGTTTGTTTTGCGATTCTTTTGTAAAAAGTAACAAACGCGAACAACTATTACCTGATTTTTACTCTGCGCGTCTCGATTTGACCGTAAAATGGAGGTTTACGACATCTCGGCTTTTCTGTCATTGTGCGCGGGTTTGTTACGTCACCCATTGTTGATGTGCCAAAAGACTGCTGATTGGCTCAACAAATTCCCGAGAGTGATTCACGCTGACAAGCTAGTATTACGTCACCTACGTTTCGCGTCCCAAAACGACTGCTGATTGGCTGACAAACTCCCCCGTGACACACGCTTACAAACAAACATAGATAGATAGATAGATAGGTACAAACATACCGACAGACAGACCGGAAGTCAATTCAACCCGTTTAGAGTGAGCTTCTCGCGAAGCAGTCCACCACTCATTGTGGTGTCCTTCTTTACGCTCGTAGCTTAACAAATTCAAAACCACAGATTCCTTTGTTGACAGTACACGAGTCTCCCCTCTGTGATCTGTGACGTGTACACTACACCATGCCCGTTACAGGAACTTGAAGAACCGGAAGCAACTTTGACCTGCTCTATATCAGCGAAGACTTAATTAACTTAAAAACCTAAACTATTTCTCCTGTCATGTATGCAACTAGAACTATCGATTTCCAACATAAAAGAATTTTTGATTTTTGCGTTGCAGTTACCCTTTAATTAATTAACGTTATTAATTAATTGAGACCGCTATTGCTCATTTTATGACCACTAAGTGGTCCTTGTCTGCAAACGCATAATTACTGATATTATTTTGAGCTTTGAGCAGATCTCTGTCCTTTCAAATCTTTAGTTCTTTCCACTAGAGAAGACCTGTTGCTAATCCCCAAGCCTCTACAATATCTGTTTCTCAACATCTAGTATATCTATACCTGGTAAGTTCTTTAGATACTCACTCACTAGTCCCACTGCCCCACGCCATATGCCAGAATCCTAAGGTTTGTATCCATAATTTGCAAACGTATATACAGGGAAACTTGCACCCTAGTGATGCCTATGCATAAGTAAAGCCATGTAAGGCATACCCTAGACTGAGAAATTTTGGCCATGGTTAATTTGGAGATTGACAATATTTATTCGTCAGAGATTTTCAGTTTCCATGGACTCCCACTTAGTGGTTGGTCTACATCTGTCTCTAAGACATGCTTAGCATACATGTACACCTGCCTGGAAATGGCAGATCTACAGTACGGAAGAAAGGAACACACTATACAGGATATGTTGCCAAAATTTAAAGACATTTTAGACCATTTCGTCACCAGAATTCCCATCTGTGATATCTATAATCTTTGCAGACAATTTACAGCCTACATAATTGACTTCTCGATTCGTGGTAGTCTCACTCCATGCTAAAGATGATTTGTGTCTGTGGTGTATTGAAAAAATGTGTGGTGTGTGTGTGTGTGTGTGTGTGTGTTTGTACTGTATTGTATTCTTTGCTTGTAGGACATGATGCAAATTACACCTAAAATTTATGACCATGCAGCTAATGTGGACAGAAGCAATACACATCTGGTACGTTTTAAAACATAGCTAGGTCTCTGAGATGCAGGTAACGTCCTCAGTAGTTGTACTCATGGAAGCTCTGACCAAACATTGCAACATCTAGCCAACAATCATATGGTCCCAGGACCCTTGGTTGCTTGTAGCATGTGCAGTACATTTTTGATTAATTAATGGAACTACGATCTCATCAAGTGTTGGAAAAAGCCCACAATACACTTTCATTTACACACAATACTATAGAGACAATATAGTAGCGTTACTGTGAAGTGCACAGTCTTCAAGAGAAACGCAGTTGTGTATGAAATGCCCAGCAGAGGGCCGACAACTCTGTCATCCCCCTTGCTGCCGCATTGATAATATAAACAAGTATACTTCATCACCATCCCATCATGCACATTGAGTCACTTGAGCACAGCAAGCTGCTGTCTTCTTGGTGCATTAATATACAACTGACTTAACTCTTAACTCAATGAAAATCGACTACGAAAATGAAGAGAAATGAGTGCTACCTAGCACTCTTAGCCATTACGTAAGATATATGGGATGGAACTGTTTCAGTGAGAGGCGCTTTCGACATGTTGGACACATGTGCTGTCTCCGAATAGCACTTCGGATACACTTTCCACAGAAAACATGACCACAAGTTGTTGATACCAATTTCCTCTTGTCAGCCAATATCTGAACAAAAATCACCACAATTAGGAACGACAATACCATCAGTACTGTACAACAGCTACAGCAACTACTACTTGTACAATGCAGTTGGTTAAGGTTAATCAACAGGTAAGTGAATAAATAGGAGCAGGTGCTTGGACAATAATAATATTAATGAATACAAAATGTGGACAAAAATGGTGCTCTACTTTCATCACATACAGTACATTTAGATTCAAAATGGTTTATCTCACCTGATCAGCACTGTCCATACACACAGGACATGTAATACCTAAAATAACAGCCTGAGATGGTTGGACATCTCGGTTAGACGAAGAGGAACTGGAAATGACAGAGTGCTGCTCCCTAAACAAAGGAGCACAAATTAATTAAGTATGAAACAAGCTCGGATTAATTGATTAATTAAAGAGGACACAAGCCCACATGAAGCAAAACAAGTGGTATACATGAGAAATTCAAGGACGTCATGAAAATAACGTGTGGCCAGTTATCCCACAAAGTAAAATGTCATACCATCTAATATCCGACTGTAGCAACTCTTCGACATCACCACCTTCATCTTCATCATTATCTGAATCCACTACTTCAATAGCCTGAGCTCTTCTTACAGGTCTATGAGGAGCTTCACTCAATATATCGGTTGTCCCTACACACACAGCACAAAATAGCTGCAATACACATATAATATTTTCCAATACACATTTGCACAACAGCACAATTATTGAAACAAATACCAGGAAATCTAGCACGATGTCCTTGCAATGAAAACACCAAACGACAGTGCTACATTTTAAAGAATCGTTCAACAACCCTTTCTTATTATTTCCATAATATTACAGAATCTACAGCTATGTTGATGGAAATTCTGTCGCATTGAAGTTCGTTTAGAAGTCATGGATAAACTTTCCTTGTCATTGTCATCCTTTCCATCTACAACTTGTCTTGCAAATTACAGCTCACCATACAGTGTATGAGCAGACTATGTATACAATTAAGACTACTAGAAACTTGATTCTCTTTGGCTTTCTACGATGCAGCCACCATGTGCAAAAGCAAGATACACTTAATTAAAGTGAGTATAGCCAAAAGCATTAGCATTGCGATACAGTGTACCATTCGCATAAGACACTTTGAGAATAAGATATTTTTGAGAAAGAGCATCCAAAATAACAGACCATATTTCTGGAGTTACTACACATGCCTACAGCTTACATAAAATGGCAGATGTTGTTAATTAATAGATTTCTACATATTTTTAGCATGATTTTAGCAATAGTACGACTGTTATAATCTACAAGTGCAGTAGCTCTTCGTGTGTCATTTCTCCTATTCAAAGTTTGCCTACTAGTCTGATTGTGTAATTAATAGTAAACTGAGGATCTACACAAGTCTACCTTGTCTCGGTAATTATTTTCTTGTCATACAAGATGCCTGACAGCATAAGTACTAACGCATCTCAAACAAATCTTTCCAGTTCAAGAGATAAACTTGTTGTAACCTGCAAAACCATCTGACTACACTCGTAAGGCATTTGAACTGTGCACAATGTCAATATCTTTTGTAACAGCAATGTACTATAGGTATAAGACCACATTCTGAATGCATTTCCGTGAATGAGATATGCCAAGCTTGATAACAAGCACAAGTACACAGCACTGGTAAATAAAAACTGGGCTGTTTGTAATATGTGAATACCTACATACTTTCTTTACAGGGTTGTTCAAAATTATCGACAATTTCACGAGCATACAAAGCGCACACTTTTTTGAAGCCCCCTCCCCTCCCCAAAGCATATGCAGGATCGTTGATGCAATAGCTTGACCATGGTTTCATCTATTAGAGTGTTGACGTGTGGTGTTCAACGCTTCTGCATTGCTAGAGCTCTTCTTCCATTCCAGTTGACCCATTCAAATGATGTCAGCTCGAGGTTTCCGGCCATTCAAGTGGACAAAGACGAAAACATTGAGAAAGTCATGGTAGAGACAGCTGGGCCCTTATGGATGGCTGATGTTGTTCAAGAACAAAACCAGACTTAGCTGCCGCAATTGTACATGTTTTCAAATCCCGTACATACAAGTGACTGACATGGGAACAATATTTGATGCGATTCCAACCATGGAAAACAGAGAAATTAGCACGAACCATTTGCTACTGATCAAAACTTTATAGTGTTTAGATGCCATACGCCCCTCCCCCTAGCATGCACTTTGCACACTCTGCACACTCGAGAAATTGTCAATAATGTTGGAATGGCAAAAGATTGTCATTGAGTGTAGAGGTCATTGCAGCTCCCACAGCAAAACATCTGACCTAACCGACAACATGCTACATCTTCATTATCACAGAATTCACACAACACAGCTACATCATGAACAACTTCGGTTTCTTACAGTCTCTCTAAAAACAAAGCACACCGCAATTAGCACAACACTCCAATCTCATAACTTTTCATCACTAACCAGTGCTGCCATGGCAACTGCAGCTGCTACCTGTCGTGCATCCTCCACTGATTGAACTCCTGATCTTGAAAACTCTGTAAACAATCCTTGCATTCTATGCTCAGGAGAATGTTGTGCCACCACATTATCATCATCATCATCACCAGTAAGGTCGACCACTAGGCAAAACCAAAACCAAAAGAGAAAAGTTAAGGGATGTACATGCACTGCAGAAGCATCAGACTAATCTATTTGGTTTTTATTGTAAATTAAAAATATATTGCACATCGTGCATACACACACACAAGCACGCACGCACGCACGCACGCACACACACGCACACACACACACACACACACTATCCGGCAATTAACTACACATACGTGCTAGCTAATAAACTCGATCACAGACAGGGAAACACTAACAGCAGATCAAAACTTCCAACCAAACAAACTTGAAGCAAACAACACAAGATACCATTTCCCTAGAAATGTACCTCTACAAACGTAAAAGTACAAGAGCTCTATACTACAAAACCGCTACACTATTCTCTGTGATGACCCTATAACCGTGTAGAAACACTTGTTTGAAGCAAACAGGATAATGAAAATAAATTACGGCGCGCCTAGGCAAACAGTGAAGTTGCACACGTTACAAAACAAGGGTGTAAGGCTCGCGAGTAATCGCTTTCCAAACTAATTTGAGCAATCCGTTACTACTTCATAAAAAAGGCACAACAAAAAATTGAGTTCCTTCTAGAAGAGGCTACAGGAAACGAAACTGCTGCTTAGATCCAGCGAATATGCCACCTTGTGAAATAAGTAAGCAGCTATAACGCATGCTTTCTACTCACAACTATATTTCGCACAATGCAATGTACAGTTTCACATTTTGAATTTGTTAGATAAAGTCCGGAGAGCCAGGAGGAAATGGCAGTTGTTGTGTTAAAGCATGTACATGACTCCCACTGTATCCACAACGTGTCAATCGACATTACCTGCTGGTCCTTCTTGCTGCGGAGTGAGGCTCAAATCGATGAGTGGAGGAGGCGTACTCCGATCCCTGGCGGGGGTAGCCAGGGGAGACAATTGAAAAACGGTTTCCCAGTCGTTAAGACTTTCAAAACTTATTCCTTCTTCCTCCATGTTTTCTGTAAGTACGCTGTCCGGGGTCTGTTGAACTTCTAGACTGTCAGTTTCGAGACACGGTCTCTTGCTGGCGGCAGAGTAGATGCGACAGTTTTGTCGTCTTCGTTCGCTTCTTATCATAGCGATACCCTTTGCTTGCAATCTGATAAGCAATGAGAATGACAAAGAATGACACAGCCTTAACTATTACAGAATCTACAATCACCTCTGAACTCACGTCACAGTAGGAAGCTAGCAATCGCCTACTGCGCATGCGTTTATATCGATTGCTGTGTTGGCAGACGGAATGAAAGGAAGAGGACGCGGATTGCTTGCAGTTGTGTCGAGAGATCAAGATAAATCTGTTGGGCGTGTTGACCCGGAGCGAAGGAGCATTTTTGAGTTGGAAAGGCATACCAGCAATCGATGTCGTTCTGGTACTGTAGCTGCAACAGGAGGACAGTCTGTTATCGAATCCTCTTTTACAAGCCGCAAGACAATTGAAAACATTGTTTCGACTGGTTCGCCCGTGTCACGTGACGGACCCAACACGGAGACTGTTGCCACTTCACAATTACCGCACGCAGATTTGCAGCAAACTCCCTCTTCATCAGCTGCAAGTGTAACTGCATCACATGACCCTACTGGAGATCAATCTTCGTATCACGAATGGCGACATACAAGATCTCGATCACAAAGCAACCCAAGATATCAACAAGGACACCGTTTGAACCGACTAAGTCGTCAAAATCAGAAGAAATATTACCAACAACTCGACTATTTTCTTGAAGACCACAAGAGACAAGAGCTTCAGTCTGATGTGAAACAGATGATATCCAGAAACAGGGAAAGGACTCGTCAGAAAGAGGACAAAATTAGGTTATCAAGAGAGGCTCTTGAGGAAGAGAAGAGGAAACAGATGGAGCTAAAGACCGAAAAGGAAAGGACTGATGAAGACACGCCAACGAAAGAACAGCAAGGTAGTAAAGAAGTGGAACAAAAAGTCACAGCAAATGACGTTGAATCTGTACGAAAGCAACTGGAAGATGTGAGTAGACTGCGATTGCTAAGCAACGTCTTACAGTGGCATTGTGTAGGCTCATCCGGGGTAAATCTGTGACCAGGCAACTTTGTGAATATCTAACCCTGTTCCAGTGTGAAGCGTCTTACTTGCAGTTTAGGATTTGAAACTCTTCTACTACTAGTTTTATGGTATCCGTAGGAGCCTCCCGTTCATGAGTAACAAGTCCAACAGAGTTTTCAGATCGTCTACTGAAACGATGAGTCCTAGCTAGACAATACGTATTTGTTGAAACCCTAGCTGTCATGGAAGTAAACATGCAAACTTCCTAGTAGTTTAGATTACGTATATAGGCCTGGTATAGTTAGACGTCATTGTGATCAAGACAATTGAAATGTACAGTCTAGGTATGAACTCAGTTCTGTTGTAATGACAGTGGTATGGTATTTACTGACATAGAAAATTGATATCGGCAAACATTGACTATCAATAGTGTTAGATGCAGCACAGTGTAGTAAAGGATTGATTGTAGTATGGGACGTGTAAATAGTTGACTGTAGGTGGCATTCAACTCCTGAAGGTGTTTCTTGGTTGTCAAGTACACACAGTCCCTAGCTACAATACAAAAGGATGGGGCGACGGAAGTTCAGGAAGCGTTTTCTTCATGATTTGGTCACTTGCACGAATTGTTCTTAGACTCATCTGTAGTCGGACACGGAAACAATTTTTTAAGGTAGGACCTATCATGATACGTGGTTGTGGGGAGGAGAAATTTGAGATTTGTGTACACACACACACACACACACACACACACGTATATATATACCAAAAGTTCGATGGAGACCCATATAGGACCACGCCCATTTCTGTTGTGCGAGCTGGATTAGAAGCCTCACTCGGCAATAACAAGTTGCTATGCAGCGCTTTTGTTGCTATCGCTTCGACATCCTGGATTGCCGTTCAAGTAGCAATTGACTTGCTGTGGTACAGCAAAACATCTACTAGGTATGCTTTATTTGTCGTTACCACAATAGCTGCAGTAGAGAAACGTACCCAAGCAAGCAATAGTTACAACTATTTGTAAGTTGTAGTTACCAGAACAAACTCTGTTCATGATATTGCCCCACCCCACAAGATTTGCATTGCCGATCAAAGTTCCGAATTATCTCAAGAACAATTAAGATTTCAAAGATGGTCACCCACATGCTAATTGCAGAATAGATGCACTAGAGAAACATACTCAAGCAAGCAATAGTTACAACTATTCGTAAGTCGTGGTTGCCAGAACAAACTCTTTACAATGTTGCCCCACCCACAAGATTTGAAGTGCCGATGACAGTTTCAAATTATCTCAAGAACGATTAAGATTTCAGAGATGGCCACACAGATGCTGATTGGCAGAGGGCTACTGCTCCATACGGTAGTAAGATCAAGCGACTACAACACTCACGCATAGCAACATATGGGTGTGTATTAATTACTCACCGGAGTTACCCCGGATTACCCTAATAGGAAACTATTGTACATGTAACTGTTCCTCTTGATTGTGGAGCTTTTACATAACTGCTTGATTCCACTAAATCTTTTTCCTTTGTACCGAGCTACCATGAGGTGTTGAACTGTTGGGTTTAACTTAATAACGCTGTCCTATGAATTTTTGTGCTGAATTACATGGGGGCATTATAATTCTACAAAACTTTGTGTGAACGTTTATAAAAAGTAGTGTATTTTTTACATTAGATATATTGTGAATGAAACTGATTTCAAGGGGAAGTAGTGATTTTCAATTATTTTGTGTTCTTTATGTTGGTTATATTTGTCATTGTCATAGTATATTTACTCATGTTTGTAGAATGGACATAATTGAACTACTACAAGGTAGCATATGATAATGAGGCTGTTTTTGATGCTGACTTCGGAGGTATGAGTACCATCCAAATCCAGTTTGGAAATTGCGAAACGTTTCAGTGCAACTGGGTGTTTGAACACTCACACCATTGAAGTCACTTAGTTTTGCTCTTCTGTCAAAACCAAGTTGAACTAGTAGTCATGAAGCAAAAGTCCCTGCTGTTAGGTTAGATTATGCTTGCACCGTGAACGCAATGGCAAGGAATTGCTGTTGTTAGGTACAGTAGCTGAAATTGGACAGGCATCCTAAGAAGCTAGACAGGAATGATGGATGGACATTAATTTTGGCCTAGCACAATGCAAAACGTTTATTGTGGAATTCTTGCTATGTCTATGCACCAATCTAAATTGTAAACTCCCTTATTGTTTACATGGCTTAGCAGCAGCTGACTTGCGAGTAGATGAGCAGTCTTCTCATTTAGCTTTACAACCCTTCCAACCCCTTTTCCTGCTCATTGAGATGGAACTTCTGCAAATGGAGATCAAGGTGTAAACTCACCAATTTGATATTAGATGGGATTGGACTTGGTGCAAGACTTTTTTTATTCCTCCATTTTAAATCTTGCTCTACTAGCTTTTCAACTTCTAAGTCATAACTACATGCTCCAACTAACAAAAAAAGTTGGGCCAAATTCTAGAAATTGTTTAATTAACCTCTAAAACATTGGATTGAAAATCTAAAAATATGTGCTTTTGTATCACTATTAATGCAAAATTTCTGATCATAAAATTAACATCAACTTTTCCATGTTTGCCTTTCTCATCATTGGCATGTAGGCATCATTACAGTTATTAGATGCTGAAGACAGAATAGTCTGTGCACATGCATGCAGGTGTGTGTGTGTGTGTGTGTGTGTGTGTGTGTGTGTGTGTGTGTGTGTGTGTGTGTGTGTGTGTGTGTGTGTGTGTGTGTGTGTGTGTGTGTGTGTGTGTGTGTGTGTGTGTGTGTGTGTGTGTGTGTGTGTGTGTGTGTGGTGTGTGGTGTGTGTGTGGTGTGTGTGTGTGTGGTGTGTGTGTGTGTGTGTGTGTGTGTGTGTGTGTGTGTGTGTGTGTGTGTGTGTGTGCGGTTTGCTTGTGTTGGTGAGCTTTGGATATCTATTGTAGCTGTATTTTGTATTCAGGTATTGAAGCGAATGACTATCGATACTTATCATGGATGCAGATCAGAGCTACTTGCCATCTTGAATTCAGACATTCATTCTAGTTCGAGTTTGGTCCAGACATCAGTACAGCAGCCATTACCTGTCAGTGTTGTTACTATGCCAACATCACCTGTACAAGGACTGTGTTATAGTGGACAAGTTCGATATGTTCCAGTACAAGTTATTCCCATGGCTGGTGCTAACTGTATGCCCCAGATGGTTGCTGTCCAACCTTTGTCTGTTACCATGCCAAGTACAACGCAAACATCAGAAGCACAGTCACAACACGAAGCAGACAAGTCTTTCACCAATTTCAACCAGGTACCACCCTGTGCTATTTGCCACAGTGTTGATCACAGAACCTACGGCTGTCGAGATAGAGACAAATGGTTTATTAATTAGAGAAAAGGTTGGCTATTTAATAGGGTATAGGTTCGATCTGTTAGTTCTATGCTTACCAGAGTTCTAAGAACAAATTCTTGGCAGACTGTAATTTGTTCGCAATTATTCAACTGAGCTGAAATGGTGACTCCATGTGGACACGTTACTTACTGGTTTGCATGCAATTATTTGCAGTGTTCACAAATATCCTAGGCAACCCCCTGGCCATTTGGACTCTCCAAAGCTATCTTTAGAGACCATAGACCTAAATTCTTTTTGGTTAGCTATCTTGCAATTGTGTCCTAGTAGCTAGCACGTACTGTACGTTGATAGGTACAGATTGCTGTAGTCGGCAACGAAATCAGGAGCATTCGATTTCGCCCATTCCAGAATGAAGAGAATAGTCATTCCAAATCGAACACTCATTCAATTCGAACCGCATTCCGTAATGAAGGGTTTGTTTTGTCGAAGCGTTTGACGCTTGCGCAATAATTCAGTCCATCAGCCAACGTCCCGTAGGACCTCGCTTTTATTTTCTAGCGCTCTGGTCCGCACCTCCGCATATAGCTCCACGTGCTCCGCCACGACAAAATACGCATTTTATTGCAATACATAAGATTAAGACTCATCGGCGGTCCCAGAAGACATGTGTTACATTGTATGACATACGGGCTCGTTGTTCGAAGACCTGCAAAGTCAACAGCGCGATTTGAGACCTTGTTTGGGGAGAGGAAAGTTGCATGGTGAACGCCATGCTAAGCCGGAAGTGGCAACTCAACTACGCACTGCAACACCGTTGAGTCGACACACCACTAGACGCCTTTCTCACTAGAAGCTTGTCTACCGTGCTATCATCGTATGGTGTTGTCAGAAAACTAGCTTCTTTGAGACGGCCGTGTGCTCATATCTACGAATGCCACTTGTTGTAATCACCTTGCATTCCCGCTGATGCTAACGTCAAAGCCACGCCAGAATTGGCAGTGACTGAATGTAAGGCTACTGTACACACTGTACAACTTGTCAAACTACTTGCTAGCGTATTCTACTGTTTAGCTTTTGGCTAATTACATGTTGATCTATACATGTCTTGAAAAGAATTGTCTGATGTAATACACAACGCAGGTCTGTATCACAGCGACAAATTAGACTATTCAACATGTCTAGTACAGTATATTCAGGTAATGACTGTGCAACAATTAATCAACTAATCAATTAATTTAATAACTATCTATTAATAATAAACTGCAGTTACATGCCTTATAATTATTGGAAAATTGATCTCATTTGCATATACTTGTAGTACATACTCATTATTCCTCTAGTAAATGAATTTATGGTCGTATGATAGTGATACTTGATAATAATTAATACTGAGTGATTATTGTTCACATTTGTGACACAAGCAAGACTATGGGTTGATTTGATTTCAATTT
>NC_085085.1:7853160-7863160 GCF_963422355.1 Corticium candelabrum
AGTGCTTGTGTAAATCGGCTATTAGGTTACAGAGCAGCTGCTGCACGTGTGTACTAGCTAATTAACACGAAAAGCATTCGAAGAAGCTGGACACATTGACTGGCAATGGAATAATTGATATCTAGAATGCTAAGTAACACCACCGATATCAATAAGTGCATGCTAGCAGCTAACGTACATTCCAATTGTTGGTCATTGGTCCATGCAGCTACGGAATCGTCCACAGCCGTACTACTGTAACCCTAGCAGATGAACACTCATTGTAATCACCCAATAGTCTATTCAGTAACTTACAAATTCATATTGTCTACTCCACATATACACAACAAAGCTAGTAAAGCAAAGTACCTGTGTCATCACTAGCACTTAATGTCCGGACTTCTTTTTGACAGTGTACTTGATATGACTTTAATCGTGCTGCCTTTAACCAACCTTGTACCATTCTTTGAATTTCGCTGGTTACATCAGCGTGATCAACGAGATCGTACCACAAAGAACGTAATCAACTGCTCATCAACAAACTCTGTTAAATTAACAATCACAATTAGCAACATGCTTACAAGTTCAGGTTTCATTAACGAATCTTGCCGGTCGTTGAGATACTAAAGTGGAAGATCTGGAAGGTACAACGAAGCTGAGTGAAACGGAGGCTCTTCGACACAAAGAGTCATAGCATAGTAAAGTACAAACACCCTTGCAAAGCTTCAACTTCCGGCATTTAGTCAAAGCATTCATGATACTAACTTGTCTGTCTGTCTGTCTGTCAAATAACATTTATTTCAAACATACATCTATAATACAATGCTAGCAAGGTAACTATATATAGTTCTGCAACAACAAAATTTTACTTGGACTAGATTTTAAAAAAAAAACATGTAACACTTAAGAGAACAATGCAGACTACCCGGAGCCAACTTAGTGGCTGAAAAACTGGGTAGAGCAATCTACAGTACAGTCAATGTCATTTGTCACAGCTGGGAGTTTTCTCATGATGACCTTGCGTTGCACTTCTGAAGTTGAGTTGTGAATCTCTTTCTCCAGATGTCCAGAAACTCAGCAGCGTTAGGTCGACCAAGTTCATCACGTGACTTCTTGGCTAGCCTTTCCAGAAAGTTTTTCCCACCTCACCCCATCGTCCAAAATGTTCTATAACTAAAGGAATAAAACTGACTGTTGATCCACCTGGTAGATTTTCCTTTGCATATTTTGCCTTCTTCCTCTCTTCTCTTCTTTCTGCAGCAGCACCATCTGACTCAGATGACCTTGGAAAATATCAGAGCTCCAAAGGTGTGCCAGAGCTATATCCAGGTCAACGTCGCAACCCTTGTCGGGGTCAAATGCCACAATGTCTGGTCTATCATTTGAATTTGAATAGCGATGTCGTGACTTTCTTCGGTGGTGCACATTTAGCTCTCGAAGACAGTCAAACCAATTTGATGCTGTGGCTTAATGTGACCAAACTGGCCCACCATTAGATTTACATGTTAACAGATGAATAAGAGTGTAATGTTTCATAAAGTAAGCGTGTACAGGATATATTGTATATCACTTTTGTTTGCTGGTATGTAAATAGCTTGCTAGGTAGGGTGCGAGTTGAATCATAGATGCTAGAAGACTACGCACACCATTTAGCTGGGATTGCGTATTGTACCATTTATCGGTACAGGTTTGTGCTCAGGCTTTAAAGGCTGTTTGTCTCTCAAAAAATATTTCAAAATAATCCAAGATAACCACACAACGTTTGAACTTCTTCCTGAACACAATTGGCATAGTCTTGGCAATTGCCTCTCACTCAGATCATACACAAGTGGCTTTAACCTCTCATAGATAACATAAATTCATTTCTTAAAATTTCGAGATACTATAGACTGTTGGACACTAAACAGATACGCTAAATGTTGATTTTCATCATTAAGTCGGAGCTTTATCAGTGTCATGATAACTGTTGCAATAAAGGCAGACTGGACCGATCACTACAAGCAACAGACATGGCGATGAAGTTGAAGAGAGTCATCAAAATTTGAAAGAATGGTAGTCCAGTGTAAAACGTAACCTTGCTGTCATCACTCTCAAACCAAGATTTAGTGAACCCTTGTCTGCCAACTGCTTCTTACAAAAGAAGATTTTCCTGCTTCAATAGCTGACATTCTGCCTGGAGGCAGTCAATATCTATCATACTCACATCTGTCATCGTTGAAGTTGAAGGAGCTGATGTTATTTCAGAAACTGGAATTATTTTTTTAGACAAGTTGTGTACTTGCGACAGGTTACTGATATTTATCATCTAGACTCCCATGCATATTCTCCTGAGGAGACAACCGGCTGGACTCTCAGCCTAGCTGACGCAGTTCTTCTGTGTGAAATGTCATCTCAAGTCTTCGTTTCTTAGACGCCTGGATTTGCTGTAACTTCGCCATGTCACGTTGACCTTTTCATTTCAGAGGGCTGGCTACGTATGCAAACAAAGACGAAACGTAGGCGGAAGGAGTACATGGGATCATTGCTCTTTTCGCCATTGACAAAATGGTCGCTGCATACACACAAGAATGCACAGGCCTTCCAAGCCTTACTATAGACAGCGGCTATCCATATTCGTTTCCTTTCAGTTTTTTGGGAAGCAATAGAACTAAACTCCACAACCGAACTCCAGAACCTATGTAATACTTATCAGTGTTGGCGATATCAGAAAAATTCACCCACAATCAATATTAGCCATTCAACGATGTCAGGATATATTGACCAGTTTTGCAACACTAAATTTGCAACTCAGTAGATTCACAATAACTCTACTAAGGAATAGCTGTGTCAATCGATGTCGTTTTGGGCGTACTGTCTCCGTCTCTCCAAACCAAAGAAGGTACTGCCAGACTAGCGGTGTCACGTACGTTTGCTTTTGCAACGATATCTGAAAATATGAGACTGGCGTTGATTCAGGGCGTCTAAAATTTTGTGACGATCACGTGAGACCTTCGAATACCCATGCTAACTTACCACGATCTAATGACTTGTTGCACTTACGAATTGACTGAGGCCTCGAAATGTCTTCAAAAGGCGATCTATCGTAATATCGCCCAACATTGAATTACCTGTTAGTACAACTAACAGCACAGCAGCTATTGACAAGATAGCTGGTCATTTCGTTTCCTGGGACGAAATTCACAAAGTGAGGCGCCATGGCGAGGTGACAGCATCAAAGCGAGTCCATATCCGTCCTTTTCCTACGAAAACTCGTTTTTTATTGCATCCTACCCATTGTTGAATTTATGCTCTAAAGTTGTTGACATATCAAGCACCCGAATGCGTTACATTGTAGCACAACGAGATGCAGATAATTCGGGTCTTATTTTGAAAGATAACGCGCGGGTTGTTTCCGAAGACTGGTTCAACCTATCTTGGTTAACTTGAGTTAGCCAATCTAACTTAACAAAACTTTACCACGGTTTAAACACCAGTGTGAAACCGCTATCTAATGAAAACATATGGGTACCTAGCCATAGCAACAGAGAACATGCGGTTACTATGGGCCTAACTCAAATTATCGGCAATGGCTAACGGCCAAACTTGCAACACAGCTAATGAAACGCTTACTGAAAAGATGTCGCAGATCATTTATACATTTGTCACCCTTGTCCTACAGGGGCGACGATTCTTCAGCACTTCTATAGTAGTATTGTCACCCGCCTAGCGTGCGTAGTCTCGAATAACCAGACCCTATTTCGCCACGTCCAGATCATGTGTGAGACTCTACATAGTTACCTAAAACCGTATGATAATGTCACCAGCCGTTTAACAATACATCAGTGAAAACGATCGGTTTTCTTGACTTTATAGTTGTTATTAAATTTGAATGCTCACGTTGGGTTAATCGCATTGCTATTCTAACTCTCCCTCTCTCCCCTTCCCTCTCTTTCTCCCTCTTTTACTCCCTTTCCCTCTCTCTCTCTCTCTCTCTCTCTCTCTCTCTCTCTCTCTCTCTCTCTCTCTCTCTCTCTCTCTCTCTTTCTCACCCTCCCTCTCTCTCTCTCTCTCTCTCTCTCTCTCTCTCTCTCTCTCTCTCTCTCTCTCTCTCTCTCTTTCTCACCCTCCCTCTCTCTCTCTCTCTCTCTCTCTCTCGCTCTCTATCTCTCTCTTCATTGCATCTCAAACAATGGCCACTTTTTAGTCAGACTTTCTTTTTTTAGTAATTTATTAGGTGGGTTGGACTAATTGCATTGAGTACGACATATCATTGTACACACAACAAATGTCCCAATGCGAGCTTCAAAGCGGAGTATGTTTTCAGTAGAGTACAGCTATCCGCCTATAAACTATAGCCTTCGTCTACTCTAGTCGTCATTTGACAACCTAGACTACAACGTTAGTCGTCCTTTGTAAAATCTAACTCGTTAAATGACAACTTTACGACTTATTTTCAAGCCCTGATAGAGAAATGAATTGATCAAAGAAACTTTATATGTATATATGATAAATTGTAAGTGATAAGTAGTATTTGCCAAAATTGGAGTCGTCGTTTTCGGTCGTGATCAACACAATTGAAATGTACAGTCTAGCTATGTACTCGGTACAATTGTAACGACAATTTTATGGTATTTACTGACATAGAAATTGATATCGGCAAACATTGAATATCAACTGTGACAACAATGTTAGATGCAGCATAGTGTAGGAAACTATTGATTGTATAAGACGTGTGAATATTACTGTAGGTGTCATTCAACTTTTGAAAGTGTTTCATAGTTGTCAAATACACACAGTCCCTGGCTACAATACAAAAGGATGGGGCGACGGAAGTTCATGAAGCTTTTTCGTCGCCCATTTAAACGAATCGTTCTTATACTTATCTGTAGTCGGACACGGAAATTATTTCTTAAGTTAGGTCCTATCATGAAACGTGGTAGTGGGGAGAAGAAATTTGAGATTTGTGCACACACACACACACACACACACACACACACACACACACACACACACATGCACGCACCGAAAGCTCGATGGAGAGCCATATAAAACTACGCCCATTTCTGTTGTGCGACCCAGATTAAAAGCTTCGATAGACTCAGCAATTATAGTTCAGTTCGACGTGATTAAATTATTCATCAATCAAATGTTCCTTTGACAAATTCTGTTACTTGTAATCTACCACTGGTGTTTCAGACACCTGTGTCTCAAATGAAAAACGTTTGTAAAGAACCTAAAGTCACTAGCATCTAGATGTACGTATATTTAAGAGATGCATGCTCATGGAATCTCCAACAAAATGTTACTAGACTTGGTGGCATTGATCTAGTTTAGTCCAACGTTTTTGAAGTAGACGAATCCTGTTTTCCCACAAACCGAAGGTAATTGCATTGAACATTACAGTGTAGACTACTAGAGTTATCTTGTGAATTTATACAGCACCACATAGGAACAGCACCACGTGACACAGTGTGGGTTTTGGAATAGTTGATATAACACAGCAAATTCGTAAGCAAACCTGTGCGACGATACCCAGTAAAATAAAGAATTCGTTTACCTCATCTTCTTACCGACGTCTTCGCATACATTCCAAGATTGTACTATTGTAAATGGTGATGGTGTATTCTTTTAACCAGCAGACATGCTTCAACTAATAAGTATATTTACACTAACAAAAAATTTAGTAAAATAATTTATACAAACTTGTATCCAATTTTACTCAATTATATTGGTGTGATAATCTGTCTCGGAAGAAACAAAATGCATTAAATTGTTTAACGATAGATGTTGATAGCTTTCATCGGCTAGACGTTATACGTTTTACAACAATTGCTAGTGATAGTTGGTTCATATAGTAAAACCGTCGTTTTACGGTTTAGAAATACCCATGTTAGCTTAAATATAGATATTTGTACCAGAAGGATATGATCTCTTATGACGGTTAACAATGTTGACAATGTGCAACTTCCACTACTTAGTATTACTAATATACTAAAATCAAGGTAAACATTGACGCATTTTTTCACTTCTAAAAAATTTCTTTTTTTGTTCAATTCCTATTACACATCCACAGTCCAGCAACGGACTGCCTTTGATTGTAACAGTTTAAGCCAAACATTAATTCATAAAGTTTGACGATTTCATAAGTTTATCGTCTCCTGTATTGCGAACTATAATAGTTGCAAAAACCTCACAATGAATGGACGGTCAGTTTTCGCACGTTCTACAGAAACGTACACCTTACTAAAAACATGCATAATAACTGAAAGATTTATACATATGCAATATTGAAATATAGAAAACGATCAAGACGAAACGCAAGGCATATTCGATGACGACCATTAGTTTTCATCAACTACGCATTTACTGCGTTCAGTGTATGATTATGTCCGGAAAACGAGTACGTCCGAGACCGTGTCAATTAAAAATTAGTTTGTAAAAGAACTTTTCTCTAATTCGTCTACAAACATTCATTGATAGTCAAAGAGTTAGTTAAATAGTGACATAGTTAAACAGACAATGTTACTTTGTGTGTGTTTGTGTGTGTATGTGTGTTTGTTTTTATGTTGTGTTTGAGTATGTTAATATGTGTATGGATGTGTGTGTGTGTGTGTGTGTATGTGTGTGTTTGTGTGTGTGTCTGCTTGTGTATGTGTATGGGTTTGTGTGTTTGTATGAGTGTGTGTGTTTGTATGTGCATGTTTATTTGTGTGTTTGTATTTGTGTGTGCGTGCGTATGTGCAGTGTCTAAGTGTTTATGAGTGTGTTTGTGTTTTTGTGTGTGTGTGTGTGTGTGTGTGTGTGAGTGTGATTGAATGTGTTTGTGTGTGTGTTTGTGTGTTGTCTGGGTAGTGGTGTGTTTTTGTTTTGTACGTGTGTTGTTTGGTTTCCTTGTAGGTGTCTTGTGTGTGTGTGACTGTGTGTGCGTGTGTGTATTTGTGTGACAGTGTATGTGTGTGTGTGTGTGTTAGTTTGTGAGTATGTGTGTATGTGTGTTGAATACAGGTGTATAAATGTTTGTGTTCGATAGTATTAAGTATGCTTGATGTTTTTTGCGTTTGAGTGTGTAAATGTGTATATGTCTGCGCGCGCGCGCGTGTGTGTGTGTGTGTGTGTGTGTGTGTGTGTGTGTGTGTGTGTGTGTGTGTGTGTGTGTATTTGTGTGGGTGTATGTGTGTGTGTGTGTGTGTGTGTGTGTGTGTGTGTGTGTGTGTATGTTGTGTAAGAAACGATGTGTGTTTGTGTTTGTAGGTTTTACTACTTATGTCGTATATATATGTGTATTAATGTGTGTGTGCGTGCGTGTTGGAGGTTTTGCGTGCGAGTGTTTGCGTTTTGTGTGTGTGTGTCTGTTTGTGTGTGTGTGTGTGTGTGTGTGTGTGTGTGTGTGTGTGTGTGTGTGTGTGTATGTTGTGTGAGAAACAGTGTGTGTTTGTGTGTGTATGTTTTTGTACATATGGCGTATATAAATGTGTATTAATGTGAATGTGCATCATTTCAAAAGAATAGATGCATGCCAAAGTTACCATAGTCTATATCGGAAAAGTAGATTTTCTATGACATCAGAAATACTTGTCAATGTGGAGGAATTTATAAAGGAATTCGGTGACAGCATTAACATTGACTAGTTATTGACTGACAATTTTCAAGACTCTAGTAGTTTACAAACCCACATGTACTACAGAAGAAAATTTATAACCATCAAAGCTGCAGTGTAAAGAAAACTATGATGTCATTAGCCTTGTTCGCGGAGACGTTTTTGTTCATCCTTGCGTTACTTCTCGTTTTTTCCTCTTGAAATTGACTTCCTGTGTAACAGCCCAGATCTGATTCCTTTACTCGTTCTACTATTTTGTTGGTATTTTTTAAATCTCATCAAAATTGAAAACCCTTAACTTTTTTAGGATCAAATTGTTTTATCTCATTTTTGGCCTCCGACTGAACGTCTACTTTGGGGTGATACACACACCATACGCTTCCTAAAGGATACCCCTCCTAGGAAAAGGTACAATGAGGTTGTTCAACTAATTTGATGAATTACTTCCGCTTTTAAAGATGAAATTAAACACTGCAGACTTGACGATCTTGGCCTCCATTTGCTAAAAACTTTTGATAATAATGTAGAAGAATGCAGCAAATGGTTTCTTCGAGACCGTGTGTGTGTGTGTGTATGTGTGTGTGTGTGTGTGTGTGTGTGTGTGTGTGTGTGTGTGTGTGTGTGTATGTGTGTATTTGTATTTTTGTGTACATGATTATTTGTTGACGTTGAAAAGAGATGAAACCATCTGCTGGCTCACTTAAATGATTAACTTTATCTGGAGTACTGACAGTATCTTATCAAATTTGATTAAATACTTCATTGTCCTTATTAACAAAACGGCAAATCGTTTCTAATGCGACAACTACAGAAAGGCATTTCCCTGTTGAGCATCCTCAGCAAGGTCAATGTTTGTAAGTGTGTGTGTACGTGTGTGTGTGTGTGTGTGTGTGTGTGTGTGGGTGTGTGTGTGGGTGTGTTTGTTTGTGAGTGTTTAGAAGGGTGTATGTGTCTATTGTTTGTGTAGTGCATGAGACTATCTCTTCTTGTTTTTTCTGTGTTTCTTATTGTGTGAGATATTTTTTGGTGCGTGCATGTATGTATGTGTGTGTTGTATGTATGTGTTTTTTGGAGTGTGTCTGTGTCTGTGTCTCTTTGTGTGTGTGTGTGTGTGTGTGTGTCTGTGTGTGTGTTTGTTTTTGTGTGTGTATGTATGTGTGTTTGTGTGTGTGTTTGTATCTGCCTGTCTGTCTGTCTTCGTGTGTCTAAATTGTTTATAATATTTGTCAGTGTTTGATGAGTTTGTGTATGTATCTGTTTCTTTGTTTGTGGTTTTAAAGGTATGTGTATTTGTACAGACATAGACACAAACAAACACACACACAGACAAACACACACACACACACACATACACACACACCTCTCACAAAGACACTCAAATACACACGTACCAAAACACACACACACAAACAAAAAGAAACAAAAACTGACACACGCCTATATCACAAACAAACACACAAACACATAAACACAAACATACACACAAAAACACAGAAACGTTTTCACACGCACACACACACACACATTTTCATACATACCACAAACACACTCAGAAACACATACACACACATACATACAATCACGAATATACCCCCACACAACATTCAAGACAAACACAAAACATGCATACACACACACACACACACACACACACACACACACACGCGCGCGGCACATAGACACATCAATACTCATTCATACACACCACAATCGCAAACACAAACATCCACACACACTCACACAAACGCACTTACATACTTTCACACATACCCATTCACACAAACGCACACACACACACACACACACACACATAACCATCCACCCATTCACCCAACTTCCCCTTCCCCCCACACACACACATACACAAATACACACACACACATACACACGCACATACACACACACACACACATACATACACACACACACAAACACGTATAAACAATGACGCTCGCACACACAAACACTAAAGACTGATAAACGCATACAAACACACATATATACATTAACACACTCAATACATTTAGCAACACTCGGACATGCAAACGCACTCACATTGACAAACACTCACAAACACACACTCACACACACACACACACACACACACACACACACAGACACACACATTCGCACAAATATACACAGACACACACACACATACATACACAAATACATACACAAACGCCAAACACGCATACCCTATTACCAATAAAAAGGAAAATACCAGACAAACACAATCACGAACAAACACACACACACCCATGCATATAAACAGGCACACACTAACACACACTCTCACACCGAAACAACCAAACACAATACAATCACTAAATAAAACAACATGCAAGTACCAAACACATACACATAACACACATATGCGCGAACATATACACACTCATGCATACATACACATACACAGACACACAAACAAAAAAACACAAACAG
>NC_085085.1:7865660-7985660 GCF_963422355.1 Corticium candelabrum
GCAATTTTGACATACTTATGTCTAATAGAATAGGCTAACACAATCTGGTCCACATGTATTGACAAAGAGTTAACAAGAAATTATCCAGAAATAGATAAAAATTAATGTGGTGTGATGCTACTTGCACGTTATTTTCGGCTCGAATACGGTGCAAAAGACTGACTTCCTGTAGAACTTTGTGACTTCAATGTAAGTGTTTTAGCTAATTTTTTATCCTAGAGATATCTTTATTGAAATAAAAATAGTAATTTTTTAGAACTTTCTTAAAATTATAATTAAATTTACCCAAATTATAATTTGTTTTTTACAAATCTACAGTTGCCGCAAATTGCTTTTATACTACTTACTTCACTCGCAGATTTCGATTAGTGTAATTGTTCATATATGATAAAATTTTACGAATTCTAAGTTTAGTTTTATTAATGATATTTTATATTTTCATTACTTTATGACACCTCAAACTGTCAGTTTTCGAACATATTTGATTAAGCCACGCCTAATTGAAACATGAAACTTGTCTATACCGAACATTAACAAGAAATTGATAGAAATCTTACCGAATTAGTTCAAATGTGTTAGAACGCATTTTGCGTCATTTCTCTTATACTCACAGTACGATTTTTAATGGAACTTATCCTCGCAGGCCAGGATCTTTCGCGCAGTCGCAGAGCTAACCGCATGTAAATCACACGATAAAAATGAGCTTTGCAGTATTTGCTCCAGGGCGAGAAGAGTCTGGTCGCTTTCGAGAACGTCATAGTTTGAACCCCCGATCCGTTTAGATAGCTTTATATAACTAATAAGTAAGCATATAGGTTTGAAAGTAGAGAACACGCGACATCGCTTCACGCAATTCCTTGTTTTGCACGAAGTACGTAGTTAACATCATCGTTCGTATCTAGTATGTATGTAGACACCTCAGCCATGTAATATTCTGCAGTGTCAAGAGTTTTTCAGTATTCAGTTTCGCCAACAGCACAACGCCGAATCTAGATCTGCAGCGCGATAATTTGAAAAATGAACTCATTGTAAGCGCTGTTAGTAAATATATGTAGTAGTCAGAGTCCGAGCATTGAAACAAGTCGTACGTGGTACACGTGCTACTACTACACTTTCTGAACATGGTAGGTCCACTACACTGCTGTTTTCATATGCCTCTATGTTTCCAGTTCACAGTGAAGAGAGCCAATATTGAACAAAAGTGCTGCTTGCTGAGTTGAAAGTACATAGACAGTATTAGAAATACACGCAAATCAGATCATGACGTGGAGAGAAAGAGTGAGAGTAAGAGAGAGAGAGAGAGAAAGAGAGAGAGAGAGAGAGAGAGACAGAGAGAGAGAGAGAGAGAGAGAGAGAGAGAGAGAGAGAGAGAGAGACAGACAGACAGACAGACAGACAGAGACAGAGAGACAGAGAGAGAGAGAGACAGAGAGAGAGAGAGAGAGAGAGAGAGAGAGAGAGAGAGAGAAAGAGAGAGAGAGAGAAAGAGAGAGAGAGAGAGAGAGAGAAAGAGAGAGAGAGAGAGAGAGAAAGAGAGAGTGAGAAAGAGAGAGAGAGACAGAGACAGAGAGAGAGAAAGAGAAAGAGAGAGTAAGAAAGAGAGAGAGAAAGAGTGAGAGTAAGAGAGAGAGAGAAAAAGAAAGAGAGAGAGAGGAAGAGAAAAAAATTGAGAGAAAAAGAGAGGGAAAGAAAGTTGGAAAAGAATAGCGAAAGAAGGAAAAAAAATAGAAAAAGAAAGGAAGAGAGAGAATGTGTTTTGAGGTGTGATCACTCGTTCAATCGTAAGAAACGATATCCAAGCTTTAGGTATTGTTACAGCTTGAACACAATTATTAAAAGTACGCGTTTGGGTTTGGTTAATTTTCATAAGCGGCAATCACGTACCGATAAGAATGTCTAACCTTGAGGTTCGCGAGAGTGTCTTTGTGATGAATGCTATAAAATGTATAAAATTTTAGTATAGCTCTTTTACAGAATAATTGCTTAATTAATTAAGTTGATCTTTTAGATCTTTATTAATATTAGCTGATAAGATAAGAATGAGTGGTAGATGGCCAGAGAATGAGAATTTTTTTGCTATAGCTAACACTTTTTTCTACTCATCTGGATTGATCAGGCTGGTGATTCTAAGGCAACACTACTTCTAAGATCTAGTTTGTTGTTTCTTTGACAGGTTTTTAACATTAATTACTAGATAAGACAACTGTAAACTGTTGTAATGTGATCAAGTATGAGAGCAATAATCAGTATAAATAGTTAAACTCATCATTAGTTGAACCATGGGACATTTATAATATGACATCATACAAAATTTCTGAGATAACTTACAAATATGTTAGTAACTTCGATTCCATTGTTTGAATGTTACTTATAAAATACTGTGATTGCAACTCAAAAGTGCATAATGCAATTGAACTAATCTCACTGTCTGCATGTGCATGTCTGAGTTTCTGTACACTAATTCAAAGAAAAAGTACTAATATACATTTAAATACGTAGAAAACTAGACACGTGCACGTACACGTTGAGAAATGTAAAACATTGTAATCTGTCCTTTGTCAAGGAAGCACAACTTGTTTGTTTGACACACCATCAATAAACTATACGTAGATTACGCTCTAAAAGACGATTCAGAAAAGAGTCGCGTCTAGATGCGCAAATGTGTGCTCACACATGACGCATATCAGGAACGCCAAATGCCTTAGCATTCTTATGGGTACAAAAAAGATTGCCGCCATTTGACATGCTGCTGCGTTCCAACACATTTGACACGTACAGACATGTGACATTCACGACCCATTACCAGCGAGGCAGGCATCGGCATTCAAGCCACTGCATACCAACGCATTCTTTTCGGAGGCGCATGAGCAGGAACTTCGTCGTCACGTGCCCATTGCAAGGCGATGGCAGCAACGAAATGGCATGTACACTAATTTACGCAGTGACAGAAGTCTTGTTGTTAAATACACGTCCAAATGTAGACTGTAGACATGGTTTCGATGAGCTAAACACGTAAAGCAATAGAATAAACACCATGTACAGGATGGACGCCCGATAGCCGCATTCTCGGAGCAGCTACACCAAACAAATAAAGTCAAGATGACATCACGATTGTCTATGGTCAGAAATAACAATACTTTTAGTCTATTGGTCGGAATTGCTTCATTTGCGTTTGCGCTAATTACGATAAACCCCTAACCGGGAAATCGGGGTATCGTGTAATTAATGATGTGTATATTCGAAAAGATATGGTTAAAGGCGTCGATCATCAACATACTACTTTATGACTAGTCGGACTGGCATTGCCTAGTACTAAAAACTATAGTTCTCCTTAAAAAGAAGTGACACGCTCATAATGTTTCGAAGGGCTATAGAATCCCTTCTCTCCCCTCGACGCTACGCCGCTGAGCAAAGTGTACAAGTAAGCAGACACCGTCATGCAACGGCACTAGTTGCTTTTCAGACTATAAAATGTCGCGTGATTTAGTAGGAATGAAAAGGAATTGATAGCCGTTTGTGACCACATAGGGACCAAACAATCGTACAGTTGCGTTCTTGCACGGAGCACTTGATACGTAAACACTACAATCTAATGCCTATTCTAAAGAAATAACGAGAAATGTATAAACATGAAAACAGTAAAGAGAATTTGATATAACAGGAGGGCATACATATTAAAAGGCTCGTTTTGCGTACTACACATGTCAGTATATAATAAATTGGATCGAAAGAAGACTTTCACGGTTGAGCGGGCGGTCGTCTGAAACTTTCGAACCCCACAGCCTATTGGCCTGGAAAGAGATCAACTAATAGCGTACGTTGATATAACAATGCAAACAAACAAGAAACAACGTGATTACAGTATAACAGAATTTATAACAGTGATAATTAACTAAAAAGTCTTTCACAAATCCTAATTTAATACTAATTAATCTAATATATAAAGCTCAAATTGTCTGTGTGTGTGTGTGTGTGTGTGTGTTCGCGTTTGGAGGCCACGTCTTTTGTCCGTTCGCAACCGAAATCGGTACGCACACTCGGCACGCACAGGGGAAGGTTTGCGTAAAAGAATTTAAAAATTATGCACCGGGTCCCCTCTCCAGGGGTCGACCCCCGCGTAAAATTTTTCGACAACGCACACTCTACACATTCCTGTTCATTCGAACACACGCCCATACCAGTCCTGTGTACACGGTGTGCATCGTCGTCCTTCGCAAAGCTTCGAGCGATCGAATATCTCTTGCCGACGAAACTTACTCTTCTAGCGCTTTCGTTTCTCTCCAAATTCTGATTGCATTTGCACCGAATCCAACCTACACGTTTTCTGCAGCAAGCGCTACACGGGGAGTGTGTCGATTTCGATCGAAACAAGCGCTAAGAACAAGATTCGAATTCATTCAGCATATCCGGGACCTCACAGCAAAGATGCACGTGACATGTCCACAGACCTATCTTTACACTACAGTATCTTGCCCGTACGAAGGACGGGCCATAGATCCTATCTAATATATAAAGCTCAAATTGTGTGTGTGTGTGTGTGTGTGTGTGTGTGTGTGTGTGTGCATGTTCGCGTTTGGTGGTCACGTCTTTTGTCCGTTCGCAACCGAAATCGTCACGCACACTCGACACGCACAGGGGAAGGTTTGCGTGAAAGTATTAAAAAAATTATGCACCGGGGCCCCTTTCCAGGGGTCGACCCCCGCCTAAAATTTCTCGACGACGCAAACGCTACACATTCCGGTTCATTCGAACACACGCCCGCACTGGTCCCGTGTAGACCCTATGCATCGCCGTCCTTCGCAAAGCTTCGAGCGATCGAATATCTCTTGCCGACGAAACTTACTCTTCTATCGCTTGCGTTTCTCTCCAAATTCTGATCGCATTTGCACCGAATCCAACCTACACGTTTTTTGTAGCAAGCGCTACACGGGAAGTGTGTCGATTTCTATCGAAACAAGCGCTAAGAACAAGATTCGAATTCATTCAGAATATCCGGGACCTCGCAACAAAGATGCACGTGACGTGTCCACAGACCTATCTTTACACTACAGTATCTTGCCCGTACGAAGGACGGGCCATGGATGCTAGTAGTTTATAAAATTAAAAAGTAAGTGAAAAGTTGGCGTAAGAAACGTAATGGCAGCATCGTTTTAAATCTCAAATAGTATATTAAGTTTAAAAGCGGCTGATTGAGGATGTGGCAGCCTTCATTGCTCGCCGAATATTGAGTAGTTTCGTAGCTAATGGAGCTAAGCCACCAGATAAGCCGTGCGCCTTGTGTTCTGTAGATTGCGAAACTATAAGATCAGCATTTGCCTATCTCTACTGTTGCTTATACCAACGTATAACCTACAAAAACACTTCTGACACAGCAGTCAATGATCAATTTGATAATCATGTAGTCAAAGTTACTTCTCACACAAAACGGTCGTAATGGACTTATCATGACACCTCGCACATTGGCCTGGGTCGGGCCGAGGCACCATAACTTGCATTCACTTAAGCAGTTTTTTACTTCTCGTGCAACACTAATGATGATCATATATGATGCCTGTTGAAGAACGACTTCTGCAGACAGTAGTCACCATATTCAGGGTTATTCCATGACACGTCAGCAGGTTGTACAAGTGAAATGCAGGATTCACAAGCACGTTAAAAGTACCTCGTGCACCGAACCCGCAGCTATTCCGCCAGCCACCAGGATTTCTCCTGATGAGTGGATGGCGTCAGGAGAAAAATCTTTCTCGAAGGAATGCAACATGAGACTACCTAAATAAATAACCATCACACAGTGGGTCAAGGAGAGTTGGGATGCCATGTCGGTAGATGTCATCAAAAAAGACAGAAGAAATTGAAACTAATAAAGTAGTTACAAATGAGTAGAACTACCGGTAGAAGATGATGAGTAGAAGTATAGTCATACAGCTAAGAGGAGAGGTATAGGCATAGATGATGAGTAGAAGTAGTCATACATGATGAGTAGAAGTATAGTTAAAGATGAATAGAAGTTAACTATATACATGTACATGCTGTAGTTTGACAATAGATTGCAACTACTGGTTTGCATTTGGTACACGAAAGTAACATTGAAAAAGCCGCACTTAAATTAAATGAACGCCGCAAGGTCCGGCATTTCGAAATGAATAAACACCGCGCGGCATTCCTTCGAGGAAGTACGGTACACATTCCATACTCTAGTACAAGTTTGCATGTTTGCGGTAACTTCCACTACAGGGTTTCAACAAATGCGTGAATTGTACTGTCTAGATAGGGCGAGGCGTTTCAGTAGGTTACGTAGACGGTCAGAAAACTCCGTTGCGACGTGTTCCTCACCAACGCGATGTGCTAGCGCGATTAGCCTAGGGAGACCGCAAGACTAATAAATTGTATATCATTGAATTGAATCATATTTACAAGAAATTGTACACAATTTGATGTATGCAGTGCATGTAACAGTGTCAATATCATATTATGCACCCAAAAAAAAGTTTATGAAAAATAAAAATTTGTTTAATAACCGCGAAGAATAGTAATTATAAATCACTTTACCTGCCGTTCAATTTATTGGAAGTCGAATTGTCCCAAAAACAACGTTCAGCAGACAACGTTCAAACTGAGGCCCCCTTTTAATTTCAATATTGAAACGGTGCAGGTTACTGCTCGGAAGGTGATGAGCAGACCACTGCAAACATAGAAATACTAGGAATAAAGACTGAATGTCATAGAACGTATTGCATCCTAAGTTGTTCCCTTGTTCTGCTTCGTTATGACACATGCCAACTTCAAAGATATCTAACGCGCTTTATCCGGGACCTTGCTACCACACCTACGGAAGAAGGTAACAGCGGGTTGATATCAGTCCGCCGTTTTCGGCCGCACTGATATCAATGGACACAAATATTGTAGCGCGCGTTACCAAATTAAGCGTTTTGTAATATCAATGCAACAATATTTAATATTAATGTACTATAACGTGCGCTATTCTGGATGGATGCCTTGTAGTCTCGTAGTGTTCTAAATAAACGAACTGTGGAACGTGTGTGCGCTGTTCGATCAGCAGCTCAGCTCCTTCTTTTAAAAGAGCCCCAGTTTGGGATCGTCGTATGCTGCACGTCGTGGAAACGGTACTAATCGACTTTTTAGTGAATTGGAGACGAGTAGTGGGTTTTAGAAGCCATACTCTTGCGATGCGATGATTGTGGTGCACTGAAAATCTTTTTGGTATGTTTAGATAATTAATTAAATTGATTAATAATAATTACAAACACATGAACACATGTAGTTGTACATGTGTTCAGTAATCATGTAGTCGTTATTGTAGAGTTATACATTGCAGAAATTTCCAAAAGGTAATTTCACAACTGAAAAAGGTCCTTGGATAGAATTATTGTCTGAATTCATGTTATTTTGTTTCTGCTGTGTATGAAATATCTGCAATAACTAATATATCATGTGTGTGTGTGTGTGCATGCGTGCGTGTGTATTTCATTACGTTGCATACAAAAACATGGTGTACACGAATTGGTGTACATGTACAAATGCCAGTGTGATAACTGGGACCACCTGAGAATCAGGGGCAGTTGAGGACAGTCCGTCGGGTTGTCGTAATTCACAGGTTCCGCCCTATGATTTGATATCAATCAACAAGTTGCTCATAATGTCATTACCGCGGTGTCGTGTGTCTTACCTTTGATAACGCTGAGAATGCTTCTACTGTGCCAGAGCTATTAAACGTTTTGGAAATTCGCTCATACATTGCCACGAAGTGTTCAGGACACACATTTTGGGTAAACAGAGGACACGGGATAGACGACAGTTCTGGTGACTCAATCATAGTAAACAGGAGTTCTTTTGTTTTAGTTGGATTGTTAGCAATAAACATCTACACAACAGCAGATAAGAGTCACACGGACACAAAGACACAGACATGGACACACACACACATGCACGAACACGCACACACACCCCTCCTCCTCCCTCCCTCCCTCCTCCCTCCCTCCCTCCTCCCTCCCTCCTCCCTCCCTCATCCCTCCTTCCCTCATCCCTCCTCCCTTCCTCCCTCCTTCCTCATCCCTCCCTCCCTCCCTCCTTCCTCATCCCTCCCTCCCTCCCTCCCTCCCTCCCTCATCTCCCCTCCCTCCCTCATCCCTCCCTCCCTCCCCTTCTCTCCCTCCTCCCTCTCTCCTCCCTCCCTCCCTCCCCTTCTCTCCCTCCTCCCTCCCTCCTCCCTCCCTCCTCCCCTTCCCTCCCTCCCTCCCCTTCCTCCCTCCCTCCCCTTCCCTCCCCTTCCTCCCCTTCCCTCCCCTTCCCTCCCTCCCTCCCCTTCCCTCCCCTTCCCTCCCTCCCTCCCCTTCCCTCCCTCCCTCCCCTTCTCTCCCTCCTCCTCCCCTTCCCTCCCCTTCCCTCCCCTCCCCTCCCTCCCTCTCCCTTCTCCCTCCCCTCCCTTTCTTCTCCCTCCTCCCTCCCCCTCCATCGACTTCAGCCAGCGAATGATTGCAGCATACTTCCAGTATAGTAAAGGTAGAGCTGATTAATAAACTAGTTCTACGGTATCCGTAAGCGCCTCGCGTTCTTGAGTAACACGTCCAAAGGAGTTTTTAGACCTTCTACTGAAACGCCGAGTCCTAGCTAGACCATACGTATTTGTTGAAACCCTAGCTGTCATGGAAGTAAACATGCAAGCTTCCTAGTAGTTTAGATTACGTATATAGGCCTGGTATAGGTAGTCGTGATTTGCGATCGTGATCATGACAATTGAAATGTACAGTCTAGGTATGCACTCAGTTCCGTTGTAACGACAATGGTATGGTATTTACTGACATAGAAATTAATATCAACAAATTTTGACTATCAACAGTGCTAGATGCAGCACAGTGTAGTAAAGGATTGATTGTAGTATGGGACGTGTGAATAGTTGACTATAGGTGGCATTCAACTCCTGAAGGTGTTTCTTGGTTGTCAAGTACACACACTCCCTAGCTACAATACAAAAGGATGAGGCGACGGAACTTCATGAAGCATTTTCTTCGTCGTTTGGTCACTTGCACGAATCGTTCTTAGACTCATCTGTAGTCGGACACGGAAACGATTTTTTAAGGTAGGTCCTAGCATGAAACGTGGTCGTGGGGAGAAGAAATTTTGAGATTTGTGTACATGATATATACCAAAAGCTTGATGGAGAGCCGTATAGGACCACGCCCATTTCTGTTGTGCGACCCGGATTAGAAGCTTCGCTACGCTCGGCAATTACATTGATAATGGATAGTAGAGTAACTGCGTCGACTACTTGCTAAAATTATGAAATATTTTTACCTCGCATTGCACTTCTTTCAGAAGCTCAGTTCAGCTCTTGTAAAATTCCTCTTGAATAAATGTCTCACCACCACTAAATTTTATAGGAATTAAACGTTTACGATATACCTACAGAAAGAGTACGCCTACTGTATGCATGAAGGATGAACAACAACAAACGGCGACTATGACATCATTCAGCACGCGTGCGCATCCCGGACAGATATTGGCACCGGACAATATTTGGCTGCCGTTATCCCCCCCCCCCCCGGGCAGTATTCGGCACGACACAGGAATGTGCACGCTACGTCGCTTGCAAGCATCTCCGCCCCCGTAATTGGACACCACCATCGTCTACCGGACATCACCATTATGGTACTGTGCTACCAATTTGGCATGGCAAACAAGCAACTATTCAATACTATCATTATCAGTCTGTAATTCTCTAGACTTCTGTTCTAGTTTCCGGCCTCTATAGTCCCAGTACTTTCTTCTTATAGTGTCCACATCTGATCCAAGCTGTCTGCACAACTGCATACACAACAGATAATATATGTCAGTCATCACTCATTTACAACAATGAAAGTAAAGGTACCTGTATGGCTTGAGACAAACTTTCTTCCCTGCACATATTTTTACTATCTAATGCTTCTTCTTCATATGTATCAACAAGAAAAGACAACAGGTGGGGAGATCGTATGTGATCAGACAACATGCCTAAGCAAATCTCTTTAAGACTACCATATGTGCTCTTCCTTTGGTCATCTAAAATTCTACAAAAATAAAGCAGCCCTTACTACACAGCAGCAAACGAAAATTACTGCATTCCATGTGGTGTTACTTATCTTCTGCAAGAAAAATTAGTATACTCTATACTAACTATGGTTATGTGAACTTCATCAGAAATTGAAACTACATAAAATTATGGGTATGATGACGTGTACATCTATCAATATCAAGCCTAGCCTCAGGGCACGGGAGGCTGAAAGTGTCATAGGCTCACGTGAGTCTGGGGACGACGCTATATCAAGCCAATGTGAAATTCATCTACTGTCAGTTCATAGCACATATCACAAGTGTACTTTCTGTATTTGCACTCACCAACACATGGTTGAGCAACAGTAACGGGAGTGAACTAAGAAAAGTAGTCTGATGTCTATGAAATCACTAATTAAATGGTGTAAGACTAGCAGTGTCCTTCTCCTTGCTATGTCCGTAGCCAGAGACAGCGGATGTAGGGCAAGAATAAGGGATGTGTACACAGTGGTCTGCATATGCTGAAAATGTTTCTATTGTCTCCCATGCCTCACAGGAAGTAGTAAATGCTGCTATTAACTTGCTCGTAATTTGCTTTATTAAAAGAAAGTATTTGCCCAACATTTGTAAAAAAAATGGACAGTCAATGCATTTGCACATGGAATTGACACTAAATGGAACCGTTCTTCCAGTCAAACCATCTATTATAACTTACGTTATTGCTACACTTGATAACCCATGTCTATACAGCACAAAAGAGACGAAGAAAAATTGTTTTGCTGTGTCAGCACTATGCTTAGACAAACTGATTGTGTGCCACTCATTCAGATAGTGTGGATGTACATAATACAGAAGAACTCTTTATCATATGTGTAAAATCTCCAAAAGTTGGATGGATACATGTGTCTTAAGGAATACAATGAATAGGAGACTGAGAAAGAGCATCAGGAAAGGGCCTTGGCAAAAACAAAATACGAGTCCGTGCACCACATATAAGTAGAAAGAAGGGGACAGTTTCTTGCTTTTCATACCAGCTTCACAGTCCAGTGAGTTCAAACTGTATATGTGGCAAAAAAGGCCAGTTTGCCTTACTTAAACCTTCAGATGTGTAGTCAGAAGAGTTTTGAAGGAGTTCATACTTTTGAGGGGATTTGTACTTTGGGAGTACCTTGAACGGTTTGTACCTTGAGGGGTATGTACTTCGAAAGAGTGTGTTTTGAGAAAGTTTATACTTGAGAAGGTTCATAAGTTGAAGGGGTTCTTAATTTAAAGAGGTTTGTGTAAACCCCTTAAGATGTTCGGCAAATGGAGTAATTCATGGGTACTGGACTGTGATACTGTGTGGACAGGAGAAAGAAGAGAAGTTACTCATACTGTTACTGAGTTTTTCTGTGTTTAGCACCTTCCATCTTCTGTTTTCAAAACAACCACAATATGGCTGCAAGGCAAAAAATGCAAACATAGACAAAGAATAGAAGCACCTAGCTAAATGATGTTTGTACTACATGCTGCTAGAACAGCATGCTGCTTGAGAGACATGATGAGTAATTTCCTTCATTTTAGATTTGCTGCCTTTAGCCTAGATCATATACCATCTCTTGCTGCATCAACATCATGATCTTGCGGAGAGTTAGTCAAGTTATTTCACACATAAAATTTGACTATTTACACTGTAAGCATGCAATTCTGGCCTAACATCAAATCTAATAAACAGATATTTAATACGCCCTAACTGCTTTATTGAAAAAAAGACATCTGTGACACCAAGGTTTAATAATAACAATTACCAGAAGCAAATTCTCAACTCAGTCCACAGCTTTCTAAAAGTGTTGCAATACTGTCTAGTTATTCAGCATCTTACCCAGATAGATAATTCCATGCACTTTCGTTATTTGGTGCCTTCTTGATGAATCCAAGAACATAACTAAACACAGATTAGTAAAACAACTACATTTGTCAAACTAGACAGCCCTAGACAGCACAAACCTCCACTAAGGCAGCCTTGCTATGTCAGAGTGTCATTACAATTACATTGATTACAATTAGTTCCACAGCAACTATCTAAAGGCTTTTGTGTTCACCTTAGCATGTACACACCGTTAACCAACACAATTTGAGATGGTATGGGTGTGCTGGAACGAAATTGGAGTCATCTCACTTTTCTTGTCAAAAATTCTAAGCCGAGCTGACCTCTCAAAAAGGGACACTGATTCGGACATTTAATCCCAAAAACTAATCAATCTTTCTCTATCAACGTTCTATCATCGTGTCAAATTTCATCAAAATCCAAGCATGTATTTTTAGTGATCCTGCCCACAAATAAACAAACAAACAAAAATGCACATATGCAGACAATCCTGCTAGAGACAAAGGTAATAACACTGGCATATTAGATACATCAAACCATTAGATAAGAATAAACTGCCAGTGCTGACATACCTGACATCTTGCTCTAGCACATCTTGTGTCCACCCAGTTGTACCGCTAATGACAAAATGGCGTTGATTCCAAGCTGAGTTATTTCTCAGATCTTGATGCAGTAAGCTAAACAAACAGTTGATTCCTAAATTCCCTATCAATGTGACTCTCTCATTTCCTAAATAATTTCCCATCCTATTATCCAGATATAGCTACATGGCAACACACTACATTAACAAATTTAGCTCACAACTGAGAAAGTGAGTTTCATAGATTTCCCATATAGTTAATTTACAAGCAAACTGTTAGATATATAGGAACAACACATGTGCTTGTTGTAACACAGCATAGCCAAACTAAATGATTTAAGTACATAATATTTGGTTAATGGTAATTAAACCCATGTACCAGTTAAAGTCTGACAGAAATAATCTGGTTACCGTATTGTCGCAAATTAAAGCCGTGTTAATATCTGTATAAGCCGAATTGGAATTTACACTAATATTTAAGACAGGCTAATATTCAAGACAGGCTTATATGCCATTTGAACACGCTAAGGTCTAGACATATGCCACTTGAAAAAGCATGATTTGTTAATTAAAATATATAGACATGATTCAAAAGCATCAGTTGAATCTTTGTCATCATTGTCAGTGTCATTAAACACTGCAATCATATGACAACACATGCGCACATGACCGTGTGTGTATGCATGCTGTGTGTTTTGAACAAAGATTGGCTTCTAAATGCAACCAGTTTGTACATAGCACGTAGTCTTCGATTTTCAGCTTTTATTCGAGACCTTCTTGTATTCAAGGTCAGCTTTTAATTGCGACAATACGGTAACAGGTGTGTGCATGTTTGCATTGGCACATGAACACACACACACACACACACACACACACACACACACACACACACACACACACACACACACACACACACACACACACACACACAATTTAGACTGCCCGTTCCCGACGTCGAACGGTATGCGCTGAGCGTGTCGTTTACTGCGGGCGACGCTGGGAAACGGAAGATATTTTTGCTGATATCCGGGTCTTGAAAAAATATGCCCACAGTCGTTTGCCAATCTACGACCGTTGAAGAACTGCCGTGTTTGATGCACCTGTTCCCCGAAACGCCAACAACATCTTCGAAGAGACGACGTTCAGCGGGACTGCCGAAATGACGAGAGTCGGTACGGGTCGTGACTTCGCTAGATATGGGGAACGGATTATCCGGGTGAGTACTGCATGTGACCTCCAGTTCTGCTCTGATGGATTCGTCTAACTGCACGTGACTTCATTTCGGACAGCGCAATATCCGGGAGTGCTATATGATTCGTCTAACTGTACGTGACTTTATTTCATTCAACGGGACAGCGTAATATCCGGGAGTGCTATACTATTGCAAGTGTCTACGCGACATTTTTATTCATTGCAATCATTCATGGCCAACATCACCTATGATACCATCAAACGCATTTTTAGATACTTTCTGCTATAATCTCTACCTATAAAGGCGACCTGTCTCTCCTCCACTTCCGTGTTGTATTGGCTCTATATCTATGACAAACGTGTGTGTCAACTGCAGTGCTATGAAGTGGAAAGGAGAAGCACCTGGCATGTGTTGTCCCCGGGCGAAGCCGGGCATTGGAGCGTGTGTATATATGTATATATATATATATATATATATATATATATATATATATATATATATATATGTATATATATATATGTAGTGTTCCGTCCATTGGGCGGTTAAAATTTAAAAAAAAAAAAAAAAAAAAAAAATATATATATATATATATATATATATATGTATACACACACACACGCGCACACACACACACACACACACACACACACACACACACACACACACACACACACACCGTATCTCCACGCATTTAGCTGCAGGGCTCTTAGTAGAACATTTTGGTACTATGTGCCTTTGTATAGTGTCTTAGGGAATAGGGTAGAAGCCATGCAATTCCCTGGAGGATATTGCAGACAAAGGACAACATCACTGTTATAGAAAGTTGATGAAAGTATGCAGCATGTGCAACTGATGCATGAGGTCAGTTCCTACTGACAATTTATCAAGCAAATCAGAATCCAAACTATGGCCATCAGTGATGTCTTCCTTTGTCTGCAATCCTCCAGGTAATTCCATGGCTTCCACCCTATTCCCTAACCACACTGTACAAAGGCACATAGAACCAAAATGTTCTAATAAGAGCTGTGCAGCTAAATGTGCAAAAATATGGTATATCTACATATTTATGACTCTGATTTGGTTGCTTCCTCCACAGATAAATTGTCAGCAAGAACTGACTTCATGCATTAGTCGAACATATGCTGCAGACTTCCATCAACTGTATAACAGTGATGTAGTCCTTGTCTGCAATCCTCCAGGAATTTCCATGGCTTCTACCCTATTCCCTAACTACACTCTACAAAGGCACACAGTACCAAAATGTTCTAATAAGAGCTCTGCAGCTAAATGCGCGAAAATAGGGTATATATATATACCAAGTCATGACTCGTCTGACTCGTGCCATTTGAACAATCCAGTTGGATGCCGTCACTTCAAAGACGTTGCTGCTGTTGGAGAAAGACGTATCGAATGTGGCAGGTAGTGGAAGCGTGTACAAGGGCAAATGAAAGGGTAGGCAAATTTTCTCAAGAGTCAAAAATAGAAAAAATACATCGCCTTCTTCCACTTTGCCCGCAATAAATGACATGCTCCGCACATACCGTCCCAAGTCAGGAACGGGCAGTTTGCACCATTCCACAGATATTTACGTGAGAGTAGATGCAGGTTCGATCAGCAGAAAATCGCGATGTCCCGGGAAAAGTCCGGAAAATGACGACAGCTTCACTTTCAACCTGTGTTGTTTCAGCATTGTCCAGTCCTAAATTCAACAGAGGTTGGACGTGGGGCAGCGAAGATACAGGGGGGCTGTACATACAGACACAGACAGACAGCTATCCTTTCTAGATAGAGATAAGCCGAATCGGAATTCAGGCTAATATTTAAGACAGGCTTATATCCAAGACAGGCTTATATGCCATTCAAGCACGCTAAGGTAAACATGAGACAACCATACACCACTTGAAAACCAAGATCTGTTTAAGATATACAGACATGGCTACCCGGAGAGATCTCAGTTTCAAAAGCATCAGCTGAATCTTCGTTATCATTGTCAGTGTCATTGAACGTTGCATGCATGCGTTCTACGCATTCTGTGGGTCTTGACAAAGATTGACTTGTAAACACAACCAGTTTGTACGTAGCACGAGGTTTGCGATTTTGGCTTTCATTCGAGATCGGCTTGTATTCGAGGTCGTCTTTCATTTGTGACAAAACATTAGCTTCGACACTAGGCCTTCTTTGCTTTTGGTTGTCCTTCCACGTGAGGATAGCAACGGGGCGGTATCACGTGATGTTGTCTCCGTAAAGTAAAGGAAGGCCTAGTAACTCTATGTTACTAGGTTACTAGTAAATCATATTTCGCAAATGATGATTGGTCAACTGTAAATCACATTTGAGTTACTTCCTGATTATTTCCTCTGAAACATGCGGAGATCAGTAAACAATCGCCCACCTCACAGGTGTCACTTAGTGTGCTACAACATCTCAGAGTAAACTCGCCAAATCTACATCAAGAATACTTCAAAATTTGAAAACTGTCAAGGCCGTTTCAAGAAATTCGTCCGCCAAGTGTAGCGTTTGCTATGGTGGTCAGTCGGCAACCAACGTTTTGCTCCTTTCAGTTACATGTAGACAATATTGGCTTGCGGTAACGAGCAACCTGTAAACACCACAGTGACTCAGCACCTACACATAACAAGGATAATAAGTTAGATCACGCGAGCCTTACCGACGCGCTCACATTCCCGAAAGTGGTCTCTCTGTTGTCTCTTTGTTGCTCCAAGCATGGTGGAAACCATCATGCTACTTTCAAAAAGTCTAGAGACCGACCTTCATGCAATTTATCTCCGTCCGGCAACATTCGAGAGAAGTGGTATTTTGAAAAACTCTTTGGCGTTGAATGCAATGGACACTGTCATCAATTGTCTTCTAAAAGCTTAGGAAGCACCCATCCCTACGCTTTCACGAATGCCCTTGATCACTGGACCTCGATATTTCGGCTGCGCGTTAGACGCTTGCACACTTTGGAATGTGCCTTTAATGTGAGCTTCAAAGGTCTTGCACAAAAGAGGAGAGAAGAGAACGATCCATCAATTGTCAATCATTATTTCAGAGTTGGTGCCAAGTTTGAGTGTTGCTTCAAAGTCAACGTCTTCTGACTTACTGCGGCAGTATAGTGGACAGGAATCATGTCCTGTCTGAGTTTCTCGCAAGAAGTCTCTTGGACACTCTGATGCACTAGTGGTCTTGCATGCAGGGAGAATTTGGATTGATCTTCCCACAATCCGTGAACCAATTGTTTACATATCTCAGCAAATACACCAGAGTTTCCTTCACGATCCGATAACTCATCACTAATTATTTGTCGATGTTAAAGGGGAACTCTCACCAAAATCAACCATCTCTCAGATGAAAGCTGTCACTTCATGATACAACCCTTTGCAACCGTTTACTGCAGAAGTTTACCGTAACGAAGAAATAAAGTATTAAAATTACCTGCGTGGGCGTGTTTAGTACACGTATGTGGCATGAGTGTAACTCTGATTGTTGGTTAGCAAGGAAGACCGATACCTGTGTACATTTCAAGGTAAGAATTGTGAGACATATGGTGTCAAGTTGAGATTTAGTGACTAAAGCAAACTAGGATGCAAGTATCGACTGTGTCAATACAACTGTGGAGCCTCAGAAGGAGACCCTTCTTAGATTAGTTCATAGATCATATCTCGCTGCATTTTGGGTGCATTAGGAGCACTTGGTACGGTTAAACCTAAAGTAGATACTTCCAGAGAGTAAGACTTTGTGCTACATACGGGGAATCGTCTGAACTCGTTGCCCATTCTCTGCTTCTGTGGCTGTCTGGACTGTAGGTTTCCTGCAGGAAGATACCAGGCCTTGTATCTTTCTTTCAACAAGTTTTAGTATTTGGTGAGAGTTCTCCTTTAATGGCATGAAATTTTCCCTCAGCCATATCAAGATGTGTGCATGAGGAAGACTACATGCTTGCTGTTCAATAGTGTACATGTGGCACTTTGTTTACCAAAGACGCCACTGTCCTCTGTAATAAGTAGTCTCATCATGAGCTCATCACCTTTCAGTTTAAACACCCTGACTATGATGTCGAGTATTCCAGGTGACTTTTAGCCTTCATAAAGCTTGTTTTCAATCTCCTTCCATTTTTCGATTGCAAGTGAATGTGAGGAACAGATCACGCCTTCCATAATGCCTGACATGTGTCATTGCATCCTTCGTTTCCTCATGCATATACCGAGGTCCTCCTGTCAAGGATGAACGTACAATAACTAATCTAGATACACCTCGAGCATTTTGACATCCATTTAGATTTATAGCATCACTGAGAAGAACATACTCTTCAACACGTAAACTTTTTGATTTAGTCAAATATAACCAAGACGCTCACTCTCAATTCTTGCATGTTGATCTACGACATACTGGGTGGAAAAGGTTGGCACACCACAGGATGTAGTTTCCGCATTCTTTATCTATGCTCATGAAGGTGTAAAAGTCCTTGGGAGACACAGTCTCGGCAGGATGAGTTTGACCTATTGTTTTGATATTTTGAGGAAAGTTGAAGTGGTATCTATCTGTACAACCTTCTCTTTTCCAGAAGAAAACGGTAGGAATGGGTATGGCTTCTTAAAAAACAATTTCATACTGTGATATTTTGTCTGATGACACGACAGTAGCAAGAGATCCGTGCTGTACTCTCCATGACTGTGACTGTCGAATATAACAGTTTACCACAGTGTAAATACCAAGAGCATGGCGTTGCCACCAGAATTCCAGCCACACAGTTGTGACAGCTACATCTTGCAATCCTTGAGAGTTCTTCTCCAAACCGTCCCCACTCATCATCTCTCTAAAAATACATCATTATTGACAAGCAAATTTAGAGACTGTTCGAGATGGACGGCCTCCTCTGCACTCAAAAACTCCCACACAGGACAAGTTATCGTATTCTCTGTTTCCAGAACGCATGCAGGTGAGCAGAGCATTATGATTGCTAGAAAAGGCAAGAATGTCAACATTCTCGACAAGAAGCTTATGCACAAAGTTTCACGCTAATTAAGAGTGCACGCATTGCTTCCATTGTGAGTCGATGGAGATTGGCAATCACCATGAGAAAACAATATTTCAGATGCTCCTTTTGGACAACATAATGAACAATCCATTGGATGTTCATGATGTGGCTTCAAATCTTGTCTTGTTTTTTATGTTTAAGGGCCACTGCAGTGCAAAAATCAAAAATTAATTTTAAGCTAACTTAAAAGATCTACAAAAGTGTACTTTAGCCTGAGCTGTTTCAAAGCTTTGGACTCAGCAGTTTTCAAATGGTATTGTGGAAGGAGCTTTGCACTGCTCTCATTCTCTCAAAACGCGAGCTAAAAATTTAATTATATTTTTCTAGACTATACACATGTAGATCTTTCATTTTAGCTTAAAAATAATTTTCAATTTTTGCATTGCAGTGGCCCTTTAACATTATGTCAAATACATTGCAAGAATTTCCTGATGCACTAGTCATTGAAACATCAGCAGAAAAAGAACTGGCAGCCTTGCTAAAAGACTGGCTTGCTTGACCCTGAGAGTTACCTTGGGTGTTTGGAGAAATTTTTCCGGACATTAAAGTTGACTGTGTACTTGCTGCTAAAATTGTACCAGATTGGTTGACCTTGGCGTCTCTAGATGTCTGTGACTGTTGAAATTGAATCAGTCTCTACCTTTAACTGATCACTCTGTGAAAACAAAGGAACTGGCACTGCAGAATTAAAATCACTGGGTTCAGATGATGGCGGGGACGTCGTTTCAAGATGAAATAGTGACAAACATGATAAGCAGAAGTAGGATTTTCTTTAGTTTGTCCAGCAGCTTCTGCCACATGTACCTTTAATGAATCTCTCATTTCTTGCAAAGGAACAAACATCAAGTAACTTTCTGTGCCGCGGTTCTGAGTGATCGTGAGAAGGCTACACAGAGACGAGTGACTAATTTGATGCGAGTTTTGGTCTTGGTCAAGTCTAGATCCAAAAATTCACGTGCTATGTCTGCACTGCTATGCAGTATAAAGAGTAAATGCTTTCGCAAATCTAGAAAGAAAAGGGAAGCTCTGATCCCCACTGATATCACACACCTCACTGACTTTAGCCCAATAAATAGTAGGAGTGTTTTCTACATTGTATTCTAGCATTGGTATTTGTGTTATTCACGCTGCAATCCAACTACTTCACTGAAATTGATAACTTGCAGGAAGCGTCTAGCGAGACACCCAACCACGACAGAAGGGATCCAACTGCTAATTCATTAGAATAGAGTAAATATGCCTGGTTGTTGTTGGGAAAACGTACACGTGCAAATGTAACTATAGGCGTTGTTTCTATGTGCTAAACCCATAAAGCACAGGATTATATAACACCATGTACAGGACAGACGCCCGATGGCCAAATTCTCAATACAGCAGCTACAAACGAAGAAAGGTGAAGCCTCGTGCATGCATCGCGTTCGTCTATTGGTCAGTAATGACACCAATTCTCGTCTATTGGTCGGAATAGCTTCATTTGCATCTGCTCTAATCGAGTATAAATACGGTCGGTCGGTCGCACCTCAAACGATTACTATACCCTTAGTCCGGATATCCGGGCCTTGAGTAACAACTAATAATCTAATCTGCTCATGCGAAAAATGAGCTATTTGGCTAGTCATGCTATTTTCTTGAGTACATAGCTATAATGCCAGCTAGATCTCCATCTAGTTCATAGTAGATGCTTCTTCTCCTTTCTTGCTTGGCCTTGTCCAAGGTCAACATGTATATAATTCCTAACGAAGGCTTTTGCCAAATCTACCAATTGCCATCCACCATGCAGATATTGCTTGATCAATTAACACGTTCTTGAACACAATTTTACTTGGTGTCTGCCTAAATGCCACTCAGCTTTATCATTTTGACAAGAGAGCCCCTCTTACGCTCTGCTGAATGAACCTTGGTAGAAGCATGATCAGTAGCAGCTCATACTGCACAACTTGCAGCAGAGCCATGAAAAACCTTCCCTCTGGAGTAATGAGGAACAAAAGCAGTTAGTGTCCTGATGTGTGCTAATCAGCAGAGGTGTCCTGCTGTTCCGATGGGAATGAATTAACTTAATTACGGCACCTGCATAAATTAACTTAACAAGTAACAACTTTCACAAGTTTGAAGCTTGTACCAAGATCCTCCATTAGCACATATCACAACTCAAAAGACACAGGAAAGAACTACTTGTTTCCTGGACAGGACCAAGTGGCTCTCCTGGGACACACTCCACCTGTCAAAGACAAGTGGACAGGCAATCAATTCAAACCTTGAAAAAGTATTTTGATAGATTCTATTCGGTGATTCCAGATCCTGAACTATTGCTATTCACCACTATTCTAACCACTTGAACACATGGGCATGATTGAGGTATTTAAGACAAAATTTGGTAGATTTTTTATCTGTGACTCACAAATTTGTCGATTTTCCAAATTAAATTCATCAATATTTAATCTTATACAACATATGTCCATATCCTCAGCGTCTACTGTATATGAAGCAGCTCAACACTCAGTTTCTAAACTGTGCAATACAACAGTAAATTCTGTGTTTTCTCACCTATCAACATAATCCAGCTCTCCATCCCACAAATGAAACTGCTTAATCAACCATTGTCTGTGACTCCAAGTATGATAGTTCTTTGCATCATTTTCTAATATCTCTTCAGCAAAATCAAGTTCCCCACTGGGATCTCCAATCCATTCAATCAAGATTCGTCTGTGATACCTAAATAACATCTCAGTAAACAATCGACATACACCAAGCCTACAGAACTATTTAATATCAGGTTTCTATGTGCATGTGAAAGTACTCAATGTTTTCCAAAACTGAGGACTAGGAAAGAACGACACAAGACCACACATATTAAAATGACAAAAAGGTATTGAAGAGCATGTCAAAGTAGGTACATATCATGTCTAGTCTATCATCAGACTTCTTCAAATTTAATACTTGTACAAAATTGTTGTCACACCACCCTCATGTCTTCCAATAGTTGTTGACTGCTATTCTTTATGCTCAAAATACTGTTGATTAGTGATAGTAACATGTTTCACAAAAAAATTGCATCATTCAGCAAACACGTAAAGACCACATCTTATCAACTTCATAAGACATATGTGATGTAGTAGATTGTTTGACAGTTAGAGTTGCTAATTAGATTAGTATTGTATTTAGTAGAGACATTGAGAGAATAGATTGCCTTCTTAGTCAAGTGTCTGGTGTAGACGGTCATGCGGTAGTTGCTCGCATTCTACAGTCGAGTTGGATCCTCTCGGCAGGTATCCAATAGCGTGTGTACGGGTGTGATCGAGTAGGCTTCTCAGTAAGTCTACTATACAGAAACAACGACGCGTAACGTTGTTGCATTTGGTGACAAGGAGCGGGATATAGAGCAAGATATCGGAACACAATTCGGACAGATCGTTTCGGTTATCAGTCCTCGTTTAGTGTTGGCGCATTGTAATGTGTGAGTGCATTTGTGTACGTGTGAGTGCATTTGTGTACGTGTGAGTGCTGCGCCCTATGTAGAAAAGCGGTATCATGGCAGAAGGCGGTGAAGTTGATCAGCAAGGTCAACCAGCATTGGTGTCTGGGCAGGGATCGTCAATTCTGGCAGTCCCAGAGAAGTTTGCAGACGGAGACGTTGAGTTATAGCTAGAGCACTTTGCTTTGTGTGCGGCTGCTAACAGCTGGAATGCGGATGCCAAAGCGAAGATTCTCCCAACGTACTTGAAAGGACTGGCATACGCTGTGTACCATCGACTGACAGCAGAACAGAAGGCTTCGTACGATGTGCTAGCTACGGTGTTGAAAGAAACTTTTCTGCCTGGAACAGGAGAACGACGTCGGTTAGCGAGAACACAGTTCTCAGAGCGATCGTTATGTGATGGGGAAGCGCTTCAAGTGTATGCGAGAGAACTAGAAGATCTACTGGATCGTGCTATGCCTGGGCTGGCGGAAGATCTGAGAGAACAACAGCTCATTGATCGTTTTGTTGAAAGTCTGCTCCTGCACGCCAGGTATCAGCTGGATTTACACCCGCAAGTGACATTCCAAGGTACAATTGTTAGAACTCGTGAATTGATGTTGTTGAACGATAGGCAGCGGCAGCGCAGTGGGCACAAGTTTGTTAGTGTTAGCGCAGCTTGTGCAAATAGAGAAACAAGAGTCATCAAGGATCTGAAAGAGAGATTGAACGAGATGGAAAAGGCGCTAAGTACTGAAGGAGTGAGTGCGACAAGTGATAACAGGCAATCAGGATCAGGTGAATTGCCTGTGACGCAAGACGTTCATCACACAAGCACTGGACGAGGACTTCGATGTTTCTTGTGCAACGAGCAGGGACATATGAAAAGAAATTGTCCACACAGAAGTATGCAGAAACATGTAGGCCATTGCTTCAAGTGTAATCAGATGGATCATTTAATGAGAGATTGTCCAATAATTCAGCAGACAAAGCCCCAAATGACCACAAGGACACAACAACAGCAACAGTACATGTATGCACAACCAGATTACAGAAAGCACTCAACAACAGGTGGTAAGGCACCAAGAAGGGGTGTTAGAAGTGTGTCTGGTGCGTTGATAAGCTCAGTGATTGTCACTGGTTGTGTGGATGAGATGGAAACGTCTTTTCTGATTGATAATGGCTCTCTAGTTTCACTGTTGCCTAGAAGTCTGGTCGGTGACAAGAGCACATCATCAAGTGGGACAAGATTACAACTGAAGACAGTTGATGGCAGTAGTCTGAAGAGCGAGGGAGCTGGTAAAGTACTTGTACGTTTGGCTGCATGGGTATGTTCACACCAACTTATGGTAGCAGATGTAGATATGCCTATCTTGGGAGCTGACTTTTTACTTGATCATGGGATGATCATCAACATGGCTAAGTGCCAGTTGGACTGGATAGGATGTACATTACCCCATAACAGTAGTAGCTGAGCAAGTATATTGTATCTTGAAGGAAGACTTGAACTCAGTGGGAATGGAGAGGCAGATTGTTATGGCTTGTCTTGTAGACAGAGAGGGACAGGCAGTACATGGTTTACGTAACTGCTTGCTGGAACCAGATTGAGGGTTCATGGACAGAACTGAAGTACTGGTAGCCAGAGTGTTAGTCGACACGACTTTGCAGAAATACCTGTCCAACTGACGATGATGCATGACACGAAACTACTGAAAAGTACTGTCTTGGGAACTATGTGCCCAGTAAGGGAAGCAGAACCAGCGAAGGTAGCTGTTGTACAAGGTTTGCCTACGAAAGTAGATAGTATGGCACCCAAACAGTTTTAAGTCAATTGACTTTACGCAAAGTGTCTTGATAGACAAAGAGCAGAAAGCTTTGAAGCACTTGCTGTTGTCGAACCAACAGCTATTTACAAGTGGGCCAAGTGATCGTGGAAGAACAGAAGTGGTAACCCATACTACTACGACAGGAGACACGTTGCCACAGAAACAGGTACCAAGAAGATTACCTCACACACTTCAAGGGGTTGTTGAGAAACAAGTAAGGGAGATGCTTGAGCAGGAGGTGAATCAACCATCAGTGAGTCCATGGAGTTCACCTGTAGTCTTGGTACGTAAGATAGACAACACATATCAGTTCTGTGTTGATTACAGAAAATTAAATGGCATAACAGTTAAAGATGCTTATCCCTTGCCAAGAGTAGATGAAACGTTAGAATCATTAGGTGGAGCTTCCTATTTCTCGACTTTGGACTTAGCGAGTGGGTATTGGCAGGTAGCAATGGATCCGGAGGATAAAAAGAAGACAGCTTTCTCTACCAAACAAGGCCATTTTGAATTCAACGTAATGCCATTTGGCCTTTGTAATGCTCCTGCCACTTTCCAGAGGCTCATGGAATATATTCTAGCTGGGCTACAGTGGGATCATTGTTTAGTATATCTTGATGATATCGTTGTCTTTTCTACGACCTTTGACCAACATGTGAAAAAGCTGAGAGCTGTGTTTAGCAGACTTAGTGCTGCTGGGTTGAAGTTAAAGCCAAGCAAGTGTTACTTTGGGCAGAAATCGGTTAATTATTTGGGTCATGTAGTTGGAGTGGAAGGATTGCAACCGGATCAGAGGAAAGTGCAAGCAGTTATGGACTTTCCCAGACCAGTGGATGGTGCCGGAGTACGTTGGTTTTTGGGCCTAGTAGGATATTATCGCCGCTTTATTCCACACTTTTCGTCTGTTGCAGCTCCATTGTTTAAGATACAAAGTAGTGGTGCTCATTTTGACTGGACAGATGATTGCCAACAGCCATTTGAAGTCCTGAAGCACAAGTTGACAGCTGCCCCAGTAATGGCTTTCCCCAGGTTTGAGGAAGACTTTGTGTTAACTATGGATGCGAGTGAAGTAGGGTTGGGTTCAGTGTTGTCACAGAAGTACTGTGGAGGAGAACACGTAGTAGCCTATGCAAGTCGAGTGCTACACAAGGCTGAGAAGAACTACAGCACAACAGAAAGAAAGCATTGGCTGTAGTTTGGGCGGTAACACACTTTCGTCCATATTTATACGGAAGGCGGTTCACACTTTGGACAGATCATTGCCCATTGCAATGGCTACGTTCCTGCAAGGAACTGAGAGGAAGACTGGCGAGGTGGTTACTCACACTAAGTGAGTACGAATGGTCAATTCAGTACAGAGCAGGAACTCAGAATCGTAATGCAGATGCATTGTCCAGAATACCATCTGCACATTTAGGGAGGGAAGAAGATGGTACTAATAGACTTGCTATGTCCTACCTCAGACCAAAAGCCAGAGCAAACAGGAAGTAGTCAAGGATGTGCAGCAGTTGGATTTACACCATCTTGAACGAGTGAAGAGTTACAGATGAGACAGCGGGAAGATCCTTTAATGTTGAAGGTTCTGGACAGTTTCCTGCCATGCCAAGGCAAGATCAACTGGGAGTATGGAGAAGAAGCAATAGGTGGGGTGCGGTTGCGAAGGTGTGGCATCAGCTAGCATTGGATGATGGAGTCATATCAATTTCGGAGAGTGGGACCAGCGGAAGGACAAGAAGAACGACAGTTGTTGGTGGTAACTGACTCTATGGTACCTGAAGTTTAGCAAAGTTACATAACAATGGCGGCCACTTTGGAGTGGAGAAAACGCTTAATAGAGTTGCTGAACAGTTTTGGTGGCCAGGCTACACACGTGCAGTTGAGTGCTATGTAGCAAGTTGTGTAAAGTGTCAGCAAAGGAAGATGCCAGCAAAGAAAACTAAAGCAGCTTTGCAAACTGTCCCAGTTGGAGGACCATTTGAAATGCTTGCGATGGACTTTCTAGGACCTTTACCAACAACAGAACAAGGCAACAAGTACATTGTGGTTGTTGCAGACTACTGCACTAAGTGGACGGAAGCATTTCCGTTACAAGATCAAACGACAAAGACTACAGCAGAGACCTTGGTGAATGAGGTCATCATGTGATTTGGGATGCCCATAGTTCTGCATAGTGACCAAGGACGCAATTTTGAGAGTGCTCTTGTTCATGAAGTATGCAAACTTTTGGGAATTCGTATGTCAAGAACCACAGCATATCATCCACAAGGGGATGGGCTAGTTGAACGAATGAACAGGAGTTTGGTAGAATCTCTGTCCAAGTATGTAGACACCAATCAGGATTGGGACAAGTAGATAGAAACTGTATTGTTTGCATATCGCACTTCAGCACAGAGTTCTACTGGGTACAGTCCTTATGAATTATTGTTTGGAAGAACAGCACGGTTGCCAGTGGATACAGAACTGGATCAGCAACTCCCTTCACCTAATACAACAGATGAGTACTTGAGCAAGTTGAAAAGAAACATGAGACAAGCTAGAGAGATTGTAGATGAAGAGGTCACTGCAGCTCAATAGAGACAGCACAGGAATAATGGTGGAAGTGAAGGAGCTCAATATGAAGTAGGTGATTTTGTGTTGCTGCATAGTCCAGCATTGAGGAGAGGTACTGTTTCGAAGTTGCACTGCTCTTACCAAGGACCGTATCAAGTCATAAGGCACGTAGGCCAGAATAACTACGAGATTCAAAAGGTGGGAGAAGGAAACAGAAAGAGAAAAAGTGTTCATAGCAACAGACTGAAGGTGTTCTACAGACAAGCTCGAGAAGTGGAATTATCAGCAGATCAGGAGACTGAGGAACATGAGCAGCAAGGCAGCAATCCAGGAGAAAGGGTCAATCAAGAACCAGATGTCATTCACATCTTGCTAGAAGATTTAGCAGCAGATACCACAGGACCGTTAGAGGCAGAGCAGGCAGTTGCAGTAGCAGAAGAACCACTAGGACCTGCTAGACCACATAGACAGATGCAATTGCCAAAGTACTTGCAAGACTATGACTGCAGTTAGTGGTAATTTCTCTGCTAGTGTTGAGTTGTGTTGTGTTACTATTGTTTGAGACTTGAAGTAGCAGTAACATATACAATTTCTTGGTTAACAGTATTGGAACTTTGGTTTGAAGGTTTTGAGAAGAGAGGAACCTGAAACTTAGCAGGAAGGAATGTTATGTAGTAGATTGTTTGACAGTTAGAGTTGCTAATTAGATTAGTATTGCATTTAGTAGAGACATAGAGAGAATAGAGTGCCTTCTTAGTCAAGTGTCTGGTGTAGACGGTTGTGCGGTAGTTGTTCGCGTTCTACAGTCGAGTTGGATCATCTCGGCAGGTATCCAATAGCGTGTGTATGGGTGTGATCGAGTAGGCTTCTCAGTAAGTCTACTATACAGCAACGACGACGCGTAACGTTGTTACATATACTATCCTGGTTCAGTTTCTTGATTGATAAACCTTTATTCCATAGCAGCCATACATATTTAGAGAATGACTGTTAACTAATAAAGTCATGCCCAATGAAGTATGAAGATTGCAAGGATCAAAAGAAATTATAACATTAGCCTCAGTAGTGTCTGACAAATGTCAGACTAAGAAGCCTTGTAATTGGACATTTGCTTACATATAATACTGGTTGAACATAAATATTTATTAAGTTAAAGAAATAAGCAAGCATCTAATTGCAATATGCCAAATGAGCACGCACATAGAGAACAACACAATCACAGATTATAGTACATAGTTTAAAATACCTGTCCTATCAATTGAATAACTCATCCCAGTCATGCAGCTTTGTGACAATCTCTAAACCCATTTCCTTTCTGGGTCATCATCTGCAGATTCATTTGTGTGCATTCACAATCGGTATCGTTTCCTTGGCTGTTAATTTGTCTCACTAGTGGTGCAACAAGCTCTCTACCAGAGATCAACTACTGGATCTGCATTGAACATTAAAAGACTGGGATTTTCAACAGTAATCTCTAAAAATCGTAGCGTGTTAAATAATGATTTATAAAGATTTGCCCTACGAACTGAAAAAATTTTCACACAACAGTTCGCAAATGGCAAGCTAAACACAAGCTCAGGTACCTTCATGAGGTTTTTCCACTTGCCAGATTTCTCACAAATGTTTAGCCATACCCATCATTTTCTCAATATATATATATATATATATATATATATATATATATATATATATATATATATATATATATGTATGTATGTCGGATAAGCGATGGCGTCGCCCATGTTTTAAGTCGCTGATGGTGTCTCTGGCTATTCTCGCTACTCGGGTGATCACAGGGACTGCTTCTTTCTTTCTTTCAAGCGTTTTTCAGCTCTTTTCTGCTGGTAGTCTCATTACGTTTGCTCCTGGGTTTTCTGTCGACGTCCATCTCAACCCAGGATGTCTGCGTCATCGGATAATGGTGGTTCGTGTTGTTCCACATCACCGTCCAGTTCTTGTCTAGCGACTTGTCCTGTTTGCCACGTTCCTCGTCGAGACGACTACGCTTTATGGCAACACATAAATCTTGATCATATCAGTCGTCGTTGCTTTCCTCCTGTGGATTTCCTTACCAGGTCAGGTCGTCGCCTTTGTTCGGTCTGCGGTTTTTCGTATGCCAGACGGTGGAACTTTTGTCGCCGTTCTCAAGGCCCTGGTCTCCCCCGCTGTGGTGGAACCATGTTGGATCCGGGACAGTCAGTCTGGTTAGATGACGTCACTGTTTGTTCCTCTTCAGCTGCCAATTGTTCGAATTTCACACTTGCTCCACAGCTGCCTCCCTCGCAAGGAGGAGATAGTGAGGAGGAGATCGATATACAGACAGGAATGACAGAAATGCCAAGTTTCTATGAGGAACCATCTTTTCAGTCATTTGATGATCCAGTCATGGAGGCTATCCACTCTGCTGTCCACCTGTCTTGTCACAGTTCATCTGAGACAGTCCTTTTCAATACCCTCATGGAGGAAGTTTCTCACTTGCCAACTAAAACTGTCAATCACATCCCACGTTCTGTTCGCCCTTTACTTGGGAAAGTACTTTCTGTTGAGTTCAAACACGCCATTAAAAACGGCATATGGGGGTTTGCACGTCTACATATGTTTGCAAAGGCTGTTCTGCGCTGCCCGCCTAGAGGAGGAAGGAAAAAACGGTATGTGGTGAAGTCAATACTTCAATCTCGTCTTGATCGTTGGCAATCTGGAGACCTTCCCTCTTTGTGGGCTGATGCTAGAGCTGATGCTATCTCTCATATGTCTTCCAGTAGCAAGAAACCATCAATTGCTCAAAACAATGCCAGACGTTCTTTAGCCTTGGCACGAGAAGGTCGTTTCCGAGATGCTATGCGCGTTTTAGGCTCATATGGCTTGGCAGCCTCTGATGATAATGACGCTATACATGAACTACAACAACGCCATCCTTGCCACTCACTCCCTGAATGGAATACAGACATTCCACCAACGATCACTGTCAATCAGGATTCAGTGCTTACTGCCTTACGTGCCTTTCCTAGAGGTTCAAGTCCTGGAGCTTCTCAACTGCAACATCAGCACCTGATTGATGCAATAGATGGAACCACAACTCCTTCCTCAATAGACTGCTTGGATAGTCTTACTCAATTCATTTGTTTCTTGTTATCGGGTCATGCTGATGTTCGCATATCTCCTTGGCTGGTTGGGGCACCTTTGACTGCTCTTCGAAAGAAATCCGGTGGCATACGGCCTATTGCAGTTGGTGAAATTCTGCGACGCCTGGCCAGTAGGCTTTGTTGTATGGCTGTGAAATCTACACTGCCGGAAGTCTTTTTGCCATATGGCCAGGTTGGTGTTGGTGTACCTGGAGGTGTCGAAGCAGCCATTCATGCCCTTTCTGCTCTTCTTGATGAACATGGTGACAACGCTGACTTGTGTTGTCTCAAGATTGATTTTTCAAACGCTTTTAATGAATGCTTTCGCTCCTCTTTCTTGCATCGCCTACACAGAGAATTCCCTGCTCTATTTGGCTGGGCACAATGGTGCTACCATTGTGAAGGCTTCCTCAACTTTGGTGATATTCTAATTCCTTCATCAGGAGGTGTACAACAGGGAGATCCTTTGGGCCCTCTCTTATTCTCTCTTGTCATCATGGAGTTGATGGACAGTATTGGTCCTCTTCCCGACATCAACATGAAGCTTTGGTATCTTGATGACGGTTCGTTCGTTGGTCCCCGCACTGCAGTTGCTACTCTCCTTAATGTTCTTGAAATAAAAGGACCCCTGTTTGGGCTACACCTTAATACGAGCAAATGTGAGGTGTTTTGGCCTTCCGGCGATCAACAGTTTCTTGATTTCCCTCCTGAAGTTCAACGTATCACTGAAGTGGCCGGAGGAGCTGAATTACTGGGTGCACCACTCTGTGGATCAGACGCTTTCTTTGCCATGTCAGTTGCTAAAAGGATTGACAAAATCAGTGACTGTCAAAATCGTTTGTCTGATTTAGATGACCCCCAGGTGGAATTACACCTTTTACGTAGTTGCTTGGGTCTCTGTAAACTCAATCACATCATCCGTACAGTTCCAACAAACAAGATCACCAAGGAGCTGTTGAGATTTGACGTCAATTTACGCCACTGCTTGGAAAGCCTGTCTCGTTCCTCCATTTCTAATGAAGTTTGGTCACAGGCTACCAGGCCCATTCGTCTCGGAGGTCTCGGTCTTCGTGAAGCTAGTCGTTCTGCCCCAGCAGCTTTTTTGGGAAGCTGCAACTCATCTCGTGATTTGACCAGCAGACTTCTACTGTCATGTTCTTTGCCTTTCCATCAGTCAAATGAAACGTCTCACGTTGAGAGAGAGGATCAGGTATCGGAGATAACAATTCCTGGAGAGCTTGACTGCCGTAGCATTCTATCCACACTTCTTCCAGATAATCAAGATCTACAAATTCGTAAAATGACTCAAAAAGAAATACAACGATTACTAGATGTCTCACTCAGTCTTCACATCCAAGACAGTACTCCCAGCATAAGAGATAAGGCTCGTCTGAACGCAATTTCAACCCCACACTCCGGATCATGGCTGCGGGCATTACCCAACACAAATCTCGGCCTCGTCATGTCTCGGGAGGAATTCCTGGTTGCTCTGCGTCTTCGCCTCGGTATTGCTGTTTTCCCCTCTTCTCCACTTCTTGTTCGGTGTCCATGCGGTCAAGTAATTGACAAATTTGGAGACCATGTTCTTGGTTGTGGTTCTGGGCCGCTTCGCTTGAAGCGCCACAATGCTCTATGTGATATTCTGTATCGATATCTGCTAGTGGATAATGCTGGGTCTCGTAGAGAACAGTGTTTCTCCAGCGAAAGTAACGACAGGCCTGGAGACGTCTTCCACCCGGATTTCTTACAAGGAAAAGCTGCTTTTTTTGACATCTCAGTTAGAAATTCTTTTACCAATCATTTCATCAACAGTTGCTCTACCAAAGCAGGAGCTGCCGCCGAAGCTGGCGAAGTTCAGAAAGACCTTCGCTACGATTCAGACGTCACAAGCACAGGAGCCAGTTTTTACCCTATGATTGTTGAGACATATGGAACATGGTCCACATACAGCTTGGAGATCATAAAAGTGATTGCAAGGAAAACTTCAGTTTTGAACAAATTACCTGTTAGCAGAATAGTATGTAACATACATGAACAACTAGCAGTACGACTTTGGCAGTATAATGCCAGGATGGTTTTGGACAGGCTACATTTGGTCTGTCATGGAGAGTAAAATAAAATATATATATATGTATGTATATATATGTATATATACTTGTACCAGTATACATGAGGATGGAAATGAATCCTGATGCAAAGTCCACGTAAGGATGCCGTTGTTGTCCACCGTGATAGCGAAATCCAGGCAAATATCAGCGGTATTATGTTACCATGTCCAGTACTTATGATCACAGATCCATGCACCTCAGCTCCTTCACGGCACCGTGCACATTCATAGTGTGTTAACCTGCACGGCTGGAGTATGGACGTGAACATAATTAGCTCGTACGTGCTTTCCTTTGATTTACATGTAAACGATATGTGCAATTACCTGCGAAAGAAACGTGGGACTATTCTTGAAGGATTGAATGACACTAACGTTGTTTCCACAGTGTTAGAATCTACCACGTCTATTTGCTCGTATATGCATCGCTCTAGAGATGAAATTTAAGATTAATATAAAATGTGCACTATTGTACGTGCAGAAGAAGCTTATGCAATAGTTGCTTATGTTTTTAGTCATGTCTTTATAGACAGAATATCCTTTTTGTCGGCAAGACAACAGGTTCAGGAATAAATAATCAATTAGTAAGTTTCAGGGCAGTTGCTAAGAGTAATTGACGCTTCCATTCCACTGCTTACCTCTAGACCAACCGAACAGCAGTAATAACACTGTTGTGCATGTTCAACTTCGCGGTGGTCATACGTTCTTGCTCCAGCTGTCTGCATCGAAACTCTAACTTCACTCTAATGGCTAGAAGATTTCGTAAAACTTTCGAGAAATTTGACGGACTACAGATGGATGCAGCTGAGAGAATCGGTACGAGAAGAAGAAAATCAGAAAACGGTCTTCCAGAAGATCACCATGCCTACCAGTTCTTAGACTTTGACGGTAGTTATGCTATGTCGTATTCCAGCTTTCTTTACATTGGAATAGCCGCATTATAAGAATAATATATGTATAAACTGCAATATAATTGCTGGCTTGTCCCCGCCGTTATCCGTTGAAATCCTGGGTGAATACGAGAGGGATTTGCTTGTTATTCCGCTGTATACCGTACGAGTCTCGGACCAGTACCAATGTAATTAAGAGTAATTCCAGCCAAAATCTGACAGTATTTGCTGAAATACCGGTCAATACACCTATGTTTTCACGATGTAATTCGCCTGTAATTACCAGCCGGTACCACGGCGTGCACTTCGCATCAGGATGCTCTTTGCTGTGATAGCGGAAACAGGTAACTGATATCACATGCTGATGAGGTAATATTTTAAAAGAAAACACAGACATGCACTTAGTTGCTACTAAGTTCCTTTGTAGACTGCTTTACCTTCCCGCATTCCAATGGGATGTGATCAAGTCAACCATGCACCAAACCACAATGGAGAAAAAAGGACTCTACTAGGATCCAATCTGATTATCCTTATGCAGCTCATCAAAATTCTTGTCAAAACAGAGTAATTAGGTATGCTGTAGGTGAGGTGTGTAAGATCCAGGATGTCCCTCATCTGGTTGTACCAGACTCATCCTGAAAATCTTCAATATCGTCTCATCATCTTCTAAGCTCTGGCCTTATTGAAAACTTGCATAAACTGCTGCAATCTTTTGACAGTTTTCTTTGCTTCTGTATTAAACTGAGGTGTGTAAAATTCCTTCTCTATCACACCATCTCACACACAACACGTGACCGCAATGCAGTATAAGGTCTTCGTTGCCACCGAGTAATAAAGACATAGACCTATAGAGGCAATTTCCATCACCTCTAAAATCTACTGGAGTCAATGTTTGATCCACATCATCAGGGTGCAGTCCTTGTGAGTACAAGAAGTAAACAAATTTGAATCATGTAACAGCGCGAATGGTTTGTATGCATGTTTCCAGTTCAATTTCTGCTGCTTTCTTCAGAGAGTAAAATCCGTCTAGCGCTGCTTGGTATAGTGTTTTAAGCAACACATCGAAGAACGCGACTCTTCATGGCTCTAACATATTGTATGTATTTAGTGGAGGCACCATGTGTACTACAGTCAGTTATAGCTACAAGGTAAACAACGGATGAGGATCAAAGAATACGTCCAACGCGACAAAAGAGACGTTTTACGATTTACGTACCACGCGACAGAGAGTTTGAGGCGTTGATTATGTACCACGCAACAGAGTTTGATCAAGACTTTGGATCTGGCAACTGTCACGATGCAAGTCTTATCTGGCACAACAGCAATGGTGCATGCATGTTCGCCATGATGAGATTGTTTATCGAAATACCCCATTATATCCTTATTCAATTAGAATGCCTCTATTAGTCAAGTGGTTAGGCTCTGCAAGAGATCTGCTTGCTGCTGAAGTACATGATAAGAACCCACAGGCACGTAAATAGCACATCTGCTGCAACCACAACTTCACTAGCATTTCCTGTGTAAAGGTCAATGCAAACAGACAGTACATGGTGCCTGCATGTACTCTGATCAACTCATGATGCAAATCCTGTTGAGTATTCATTTTGTACTGTTAGGAGTGACTGAGTTACAGAGTAGAATGTGCAGTAGCAAGTGTTAGCGACGTGGAAGATCACCCTCCCAGTGATAAGTTTCATTGGGAAATTACATCATTCTCATGTCAAATGGCCTTGCAATCTCTCATTTGGTCAGTCAAAGGCATCGTTTGGTAGGCCATTGGCCGATGGCTGGCTGTCATTTCCTGCTGTGCACCTCGTTTGTGGGGTTAGGTTGTACAAACACATTGTGCTACATTTATGTAAGAAACACTTAAAGGGGAACTCGCAAGCAAAAACAAGTTGCTCTTGAAAAATAGCCTTGCTTTTGAGAAGTTCAACGGTACCCTAGTCGCTAGCCAAAGCAACTCCGTAAAGGAGAAATCGCGTTTCAAATGCTCCCAGGTGAAGAAGGTGCACAAGGCATGAAGTCACTGGAGATCAACCTGGATCGTTTTGTATTGGAAAAATCTTGATTAGCACAACGCGACTCTCTTCATCAGATCGCTTGATTGGACACAGCACTTGAACATTCACCTTCACTGTGAAGCAGGTGCAGCTTCGTAGCGGTGAGAGGAAAATGCTGGAGACATTCATTATGACTTCTCATGCGAGTAAGGAGAAATCACGTTCGAATGCTCCCAGACAAAGAAGGTGCGCGAGGCATGACGGCACTGGAGGTCGACCTAGATCGTTTGTAATGGTAAAATCTCTATTAGCACAACCCGACTCCCTTCATCAAATTGCTTGATTGGAGACAACACTTGAACATTCACCTTCACTGTGAACAAGGTGCAGCTTCATAGTGATGAGAGGAAACACTGGAGGCATTCGTTATGACTTCTCATGCGCATAGGTGTGGAACCTCGAGGATACATTGCTTCAACTTCCACTTTGACGTATAGTGCTGTAAAAAGACTGGAACAGATAGGGTTTTACATTGATCTTACATCTGTCATAACGTTAACCCTAACGCACTCACTAGCTCTGCTTTGAAATCTCTCTCAAAGCAATCCGACTGAAAATGATATCGCTTACTCTGGAATGTGGTCTGACTGCCTCCCTTTTAGCCTCAAATGCAGAATCCACTCTCTCAACCACGCTCGATCGAATGGAATCTAAAACAGACTTCTTTCTCCATCAAGCATGTCTACAACAAACTTTACAAGTCAACAGCATACTAATGAACCTTAGCTATCTCAAATCGGAGCGAGGTAATTGGTATAACCACGCCCATCCTGGAAGGGATGAAGCTGCACAAACTGTTGTCATGGAATGCTCAGGCACAAAAGGAACAAAGTGGTTTACTTTTAAAGAAAGTTTCTCTCTGTCTTAGTTCACTGTGCTTGACCGCATGATAGCTATATTAAGCCTTATGGTCCGTGGAAAATTTCCAGACCTCAAGAACCTGAGAACCTAGTACATAGGATAGGATGGGCCAGATATCTGCAGAACTCTTTTGTTACCATCAGATACTGACCTAAATAGTGGGTGGTGCTGACAACCACTGTTGATCTTCGAGTACTTGTATTACAATTAAGTTCATACCAAAGGCAGTCTTTGTCCTAATTGGTCTTATCTTCAAATCAAGCATCCCAGAAACTACTTGTTAGCCTCAAACAACTTCTCACCTTTCAAAATACAAATACAAGTCCATTGTCTTCATAGCTAATCACTGCCTACTCATGCAGTAAAGCATCGCGGGCCTGTACCACGTGGAGCCAATGCATGGTGGCGCATCATGCCTCTTGTGTGCTGGGGACAACCCTGTAGAAGAGTCGTAAACTAGGAGAACACGGCAAAGCAGAAGTTAATGAATAGTTTCCTCGGAGTTCCAGATCTACGCGCATGAGAAGTCATAACGACTGCCTCCAGAGTTTTCCTCTCATCGCTACGAAACTACACCTACCTCACAGTGAAGGTGAATGTTCAAGTGCTGTCTCCAATCAGGCGATTTAATGTAGAAAGTCGCATCGTGCTATTCAAGATTTTCCAATACAAAACGATCCAATCGACCTCCAGTGATGTCATACCTCACGTGTATTGTCGTCCGGGAGCATTCAAAATGCAATCAGTCCCTTTGGCTGGCAACTAGGGTACTGTTGAACTTCTCAAACACAAGGCTACTTTTAAAAGCAACTTGTTTTTGCTTGCGAGTTCCCCTTTAAAGACACCTGTTGGTATTGTAAAGATAAGTGATATCCAATTAACTCTAAGCTTATTTACTTAATTAATCCTAATGAGGTGTCAGATACCCAGGAGAAGTGACAGCTGCTTCACCAGCAAGCATCACATGTCTGAACCATCATGAATTGTTTGCAAATTATATCTCTACTAGAGAGATTACACTACAGCGAGGTGATTTAAAAGATGCCAGCTCACAAATTCACGTGCACAGGCAGACACACCCACCCAACTTGAAATCGTGCCTTTATTCAAACATTTACCATTTACCAGTTTGAGATAGCTTGCTGTTGAACGACAATGCGATTTCTCGATCTTTTCCTTGTTGCACATGACCCAAAAATGAGTCTGGAACTTCGAGGCCAGTCATTACCATGTACGATAGATGCACGATCCGCGTTGTCGGTGGTGTCCGGCACCTCTCCGTGGCTACATTCACACTGCAGTTTCGGATGCCATCGCGATAGTGAGATAATGCTCTGGTTTCCACCCATTTCTGGGTCACGTGAACAAGGAAACGATTGAGAAAGCGCTTTGTCGTTCAACGACAAGCCATTTCAAGATGGTAAATGGTAAATGTGTAGATAAAGAACCTAACTGACTTGTCGTTAGCTTTCTCGAAATGTCAAGTATGAGGAGCAAAACTACCGTGGCGGACAAGAACGCGATTCGCATTTCTCTTTGTATTAGTAATAAAGGCTGTACGTCATAGAACGTGCTGCACCCTAAGATGTTCGCTTGTTCTGCTCCATGAGGACACGACTTGAAATCATGGCACGTTTTCAAGTTTGCGTGGGTGTGTCTGCGTGTGAGCAGGCACCTTTAAGTAAAGACATCTACAGAAACCTCTTTCACAAGAACCATTGTAGTTACAAAGCAAGAAATAGACCACCAATAAAAAGACATGTATGTAGCTTAATTAATTAACAACACCATGCTCTAAACTTGACCAACCTATTGAAAATAGCGGATTAGGCTTTAGCCATCTCTTTTACGACAGCAGATTGTCAGTGTGATTTTAGCAAATTACAGCTAATAAAGACAGGTGTTAGTGCACGTTAAAAAACCAAACGTTTCATCTAATGAGAATTTCTCTAGATGATCCCTCTATTACTGATATTGAATTTAGTAAGGTATTGCGACTATGGCACTCAAGAAGGAAAGAAGGTTACCTACAGTCCATATTGCTATGACCTAGATAATTAGTAGAAATTACGATTGAAGACTGAACTAACATAGAAGCATGGACATATTACTGGTTTGCTTTGATATCATTATATCAACAGAATTTGTAGTAGTGTATTTTGAATTGTTAGTTTTTGAATACAGCATAATGTCTGCGAGTGTGGCATGAAGAGTAACTGTGAGTGTGGAGTGTTCTACCCAGACAATGCAGAACGGATAGCGGGTGTTTCACACATTAGTGACCGAAAGCGGAAACTCCCAAGCATCTATTAATTTGTGCTACCATGACTGGGATGCTTACAAGCTCCAGGATCCAGATAATGCGTGTAGTGCTACCACTGCAAAGACACTCTATAGATTGGATACAGTATCATTTAAATATGCAATCCTAACTAGTGCAACACAACAAGAACACCAATATTTAGTCCTAATCTACTACATTCAAACACACCAAAATAAAGTGCCTGATCGAAGTTGTGATACTACTTTTCAACACTAAGTCTTCTATTTCTCCACCCAGACCATAAGTCACATGCTTTTTCATAGCAAAAAGCACTTGGCTCTGGCCCTTCTATAGATATCATCATAAGGTTCTGAAATGTCTTGTTTCCTAGGCAGTTACAAAGATCAGTTTTTATTAGTTTTAAGTTTCAGAGAGGCCATTTCCGTAAACGCAATTGCATCAGTAAGGCTTACGTGATCTGTTGGCGTGCAAAAACTGCTTCACATGGCGGACGACATTCTTGAAACAGCCCCTATCAGTTTTTAAGATATGAAACGTTCTTAACGTACATCTGTCAGGTTTGCTCTGAGATAGCGCCCAGATATCCAACTTGGTTAGTATGGATTTCCCATTAGCGAGTGAAGAAGGAGCCAGTACCCTATCCCATATCTCCGGAATGCTCCTTTAAGCCATACATACAACCCTATTAGGTAGCAACAGCTTTGCCAAAAGTTATCATTCATTAGTACTTAGAATAATAGACGTTCCAGATTTTAATGTTTACTCAATTATGAAGATGAATCATGTGCAGAAGCAAAATTAGGTTTTGAAGAGTGGGGAGAGTGTTTAGAAGTCCCAGAATTAGATGAAGACATAGTGTAGTGCTATTTCTGTTCATTCTGAGCTAGGAATTGGTTTTGAAATAGGTAGCACCTTCAATTTTAAGAATTACTGTGTGTAAACTGTCAGTATGAAAAAGCATGCACTACAGTCACCTTGAATGTCCGGACAACCACCCTTGATGTCCAGACAACATCCAAGTTGTCCTGAAAAATGTGCGAACACTTGGAAAATTCTAATTTAAGGCATGCAAATGTATTTGAATGATGACAAACACAGTAATTCCAGACCTTCCTCATGCAACGAGAAGAAACGAAGTAGTAAATTGTGTTAATTATTTATGCTTGCTCTAAAAATGATGCAGGCAAGGATGAGAATCTAATAATGAAGTTTATCTGGACTAAGATGCCTTACTTAGGAACTTCATTAATTAAGTCTTCTGCAATAACACCAACACAACAATTTTCTACGTGCTGCCAACTATGAACTTGCAGTGGGCATAGAGGAAAATGCTATACCAAAATACTGACCAAAATCTAACGTACTATAAACCAGAAAATCGTGCGTAAATAATATTGTGCGGTTTTGTCCAAAATCACTCCTTCGACTCTATTGTGCAGTTTTAAATTGTGCGATTGGCAACCATGTACACTCATGGCGTTGCAGTTCCACCTTGTGCAAATCACGCAACTTGCGGACTGTCGACTCAGGCACGTTCCAGCGCAGTTGCCTAGTGAAGTGTCGACTGCTGCAGCAGGCCCGTGGTGGGCTGTATACTTTCCAATAGCTGCCCTCACTTCCTCACTGTACGTGTGCTGGCTTGTCGTCTTTCTTCGTAGCTAGTAGGTCGTCATCTTCATCTCCAACGGCATCATTGGCGGCCTCTTCCTCTGCATTAAACAGAACAGGGACAAATATGCCCTTGTCTTTGGTGTAATACGTTGAAAGAAATCGCAGATCGACATGGAAGAAACGGATGCTGTTCCGTAACAGGTTCTAAAGAATTACGCATGCACAATAGGTTTATGTTCTGCGAATGCAATTCGTACCATGTCAGTTCGACCGCGAGAAACACACGATATAATGTACCGCACAATTTTCTGGTTTTACTGTATACTTCCACATCATCCGACTGCTCATCTAGGCCATACAAACATGTTGGCTAACACTGCATGGTTTTGAATCTCAAGTAAACCCTATTCTCCTACCCAAATGGAAATAAGGATAGGACAGACTTAGAAACAACTCCCAGGCACCAGGCTGCATGGCGTGAGATGTTCTGTAAGTACATACAGTACTAGAACATCCATCTAATGCTACTGATTAGTTTAGTTCATGCAATCACCACAGCTGGTAGTTCTTGGGTTCTTCTCTAATAATGTCACCACAGAAATCCTTCTCTTCCTCTAGATCAATGTTTAAATCCTTCAGTAAACTACGACGAAAATGCCTAACACAAACATGAACGCTCTAAACGAATTGTTGTACTACGTATACATGAATCTCACCACACTGTGTAATTTGCTGGATTCAGTTTGGCTGCATCAGTAGTAAGATGGAATGCTCGCAAACTACGTTCATCAGCTTTAAGTACAGCTCGAAAATAGTCAAACACGTCACTAACTACCAAAAACAATACCAAAACACGTGCAAGCTGGCTCTAACCGAATCTGTTCTAAATCGTTACATTTCTCTGAGTAGGCAATAGCAACAACACTAGCACCATTGTCCTGAGAAAGAGGGATTACGTCGCCCCATTCTGGCCTGTTCCTATAGAGCACAAACTCCGGTTCAGAATTTTCAGCGCCCGCCATGTTAATCTAGCCTCGAAGTCCTGGCATCATCTGTTAATTCAGCGCACGCGAAGACACACCCATGCAAACTTGAAATCGTTCAGCGTCATCCGGGACTTCGCTGCCACACCACACGACTAAATCTAACGCGCGTTATATAATCCAAAATTATCGTCTGTATAACTCTAACCATTCTATAGACGTAAGCTATGATGAAGAGCGCTTGCCGGCATTCTACTGTTGTGCCTGCATTTGTACAATGGAACGCCTTATCCAGGACCTTGCTGCCACACCAGCCGATTGCACCAGCCAGCATGTACGTATACACTGTAGTAGGCTAGCGTGTACATCTAAATACATCGATGGGAGAGCTAAGGCCGGAACCGATAGCTCTACTCTTTCTTACCCTCTGTATACGTAGTAGTGCATTTGAATGTTGTGTTCGGTTGCCATAAATAAATCACGTGAGTAAGATGCACGCGACTGGTAAAAGCGCGCGAAGAGATACTATCAGACTGTTTCCAGTTTTGTTTACCAAGTGAAGCCAGTAGAACGTATTCATGGGTACGTGGATGTACGTATCTTTAGTGTAAAAGAGAAAGTAAAACCAACTATGCCGCTATTTCTAGATCTACGTGCTAGTATAGCCTCATACCAGACCCTCTCGCGCCGTCGTGCCCGGTTCCCGTATAACACGACAACGCCAGAGAGGGTCTGGGATCATACCGCCTACCGTTTATGCTATTAAATGATCAAACTAGCTCGTATGTCACCAAGCCTCAGGCTACTAATACGATTAGTCTAATAGTTATTCTCATGTGTCACACGGAAAGTCTTGCGACAGACTTGACCTTCCATTTGTACTCTACTTGTTTCCTTTCAGTGTTGGTATCCTGTCTCTACGCAAGCTCTACGTATTTGCCAACCTCTCTGGGAAAGAGGATTTCCTCTCCAAGAGACTCTAGAACAGAAGTCAACACCGTGTCTGACAGCACGCTCTGCCAGGCTCCAAATGTTCCCGAATCGTACTCGAGCTTCCCGATTTGTATTGTTATCGTAGCCTAGCACAGTAACAGAGCGGCGCCTAGTGCATCCCTAGTCCAAGCTACCTAGACTGCTGATCGAATCACATTGCACCTCACAGCTTCAGATAACGTAAATCGAACTCAGGATCGAGCTCCCTCTGTGAATGAATCTTATTCCATGTGGCAAGGTGGGTCTCATGCAGCTGTACAGGAACGAAATGTAAACAGTGAATGTATGCAATCGGATATCACAGCTAGCATAACTTCGATGGAAGGATAGCTTCATAATTAACTAAGAGCACGAGAGTGTTGACATTGGTGACGTGGGGTGACACTTAGATGATGTGGGGTGACACTGGTGAAGAAAGTAGGCGGTATGATCCCAAACCCTCTCCGGCGTTGTCGTGTTATACGGGAACCGGGCACGACGGCGCGAGAGGGTCTGGTACGAGGCTAGTGCTAGTAGTTGCGGAGCTCATAATCACCCGTCCATTGTACAAAGACAGTGTAGAACGTTGGGCAGAAGTTACACTGGGGAATTGTTTGAAAGATGGGTGTCAACCAAACGCAGTTCCATGCCCCGTGTCTACCCAATATTTTCAAGCCTACAAGAAAGGCGAAGGTGCTTCAACATCTTCTCTACCATCAGAAACACTCTGTCCAAGTAAGAGGTATGTCGTGGGACTTTACATCCAGTCTTTCTACCGAGATCCAGTCTCTCACTGACGAGAAATAGAGGGTAGGGGACATACGGGGACTATCCTCTCCCTGGGGACATCTAAACTTTTTGATAGTTTGCCACAGCCACTCTTCTCGTTTTAATCTGTCTATACAAGACTAGACAGTTTGATTAGTGGAGTATTGGATCTGAAATTGTAGAAATGAGTTTGCACTGAATCTTGCATGCACAATTGTATCTACAGGACTACCTGTTTTGCCTTGCCATCTTCAATGTACTGAAATCAAACAAAACCATTTCAGACGAAGTCATTTCCACTGTCCTTTCTGCTTAACCATCTGTGGTCCTAGAGTCCACTTTAAAACTCATTTGCACAGTTTTTATGAAACAGGTACGACCATATGTACATACATACCGTATAACCAGTTATTTCTGTGATAATGATATTTCTGCGAATTGTGCGTAGAATTCACAGAGCGCACAAATAGAATTCGCAGATATTTAGGACTATCCTCGGTGTCCCAAAGCAGTCACTGTTCAGACACATGTGTGCATGTATACCATGCAGTAACTGTTTTCCTGATTGGAACCCAGAAATTTAATTCGCAGTAAATAACTGCTGTCTAAATTCTCAAATTGTAGTTATTTTAAGACTGCAGAAATAACCGCGGCCAGTTATACGGTATATTGATATGTACCACTTGTATTAATTAAATGAACACACACACACACACACACACTTCACGCTGCATTCTTTCCAATGAGAAACGATGCAGGCCAAGGTCACCATAGGCTATATCGGAGGAGTGGATGTTCTCTAACAGCAGAAACGCTCGTGGTTGTGGAGGCCTTGTTGGCGGAATGTTTGGTGACAGTATTGACATTGACTAGTCAGGGACTGACCATGTTTCTGTCTCTGGTGGTTTACAAGGCCGGCATGATTTACAGCAGTAAATCCACAACCATCAAAGCTGCAGTGTAAAGCAAACTCTGATGTCGTTTGCCTTGCTTCGCGGCGACGTTTCTGCTCATCCTTGCGGTATTTCTCTTGTTCTTCCTTCTTAAAATTTACTTTCTGTGTGGCAGCCCAGATCTGATTCCTCCACTCATTCCTATCTTCTGCTAGTATCCTCCAAACCCCATCAAGATTGCAGTTCCTTAAATCCCTCAGTACCAAATCGTTCCATCTCATTCTCTGGCCTCCGACTGAACGTCTACCTTGGGGTGATGCACACACCAAAAGCTTCCTTGGTAGACGACACTCATCCATGCGCAAGATGTGACCCAATAACCGATGATGTCTCTGTGTCAGCATGGTGGAGATTCTTTGTAGGTTGGCTATCTTTCTGATGGAGGTGTCTCTCTTGCCGTCCCACGGGGACACTCCAAAGATGGAGCGGATGCTTCTCATCACAAAGCTCTGTAAGCGATGTATCTGCGGCTCCAGAAGTACTGCTGTTTCCAAACCATATAAAATGGTGGAAAGAACTACAGAGACAAAGATGTTCAGCTTGGTACTAGACTTGATCTTCCTCTGGTGCCAAAGGGTGCGGTTAAGTGACCCATATGACTGAGGTGCTTTGATTATCCGTGTTGATATCTCAACATCCATGGAGCAATTATTAGAAAGATAACTTCCAAGGTACTGAAAGGATGGTACCACCTCAATTGGATCACAATCAGGATGCAAATAAATGGGAGATGAAGAATGGGCATCAGCTCCAGGTAGGACAGCTAGAAGCTTGGTCTTCTTGCAATTGATGGTAAGCCCCATGTGATGGCAAGACGAATCCAGAGATTTCAGCAAGGAGGATAGACTTTCATAAGAATCAGATATCAATGCCATATCATCAGCATATTCAAGGTCTGACACTGACACCTCTGATGTAAGTTTCTTCCTGTTTTCTACCAGGTCAGCATCCAGAAGATATGACAAGCACACACCTACATCTGGTTGGTGATCAGTAATGACAAGTCAAATCACAGAGTCAAAGTAGAGGTTGAATAAGGTTGGAGCAAGTACACAACCCTGTTTGACACCACTAGAAACAGAGAAATGATCTGAGATTTTACCATAGGTCCTTACAGCGGCAGAAGTGTTACTGTGCAATGCTTCAATGATTTTGAGCAGCTTAGATGGCAAGTGGTAACAATGCTGAAGAACAGACCAGAGAGCTCCTCTATTGATTGAATTATAGGCCTTAAAGAGGTCTACAAAACAGATGTAAAAAGGACGATGGTACTCCTTGGCTTTTTCCATCAACACCCTGAGAGAAAAGAGTTGGTCGATGCACCCTCTGCCCTTGCGGAAACCACACTGGTTCTCACGCAAGAGGGCCTCCGCTCTGGGTTTGATCCTGTTCAATATAACATGAGTAAAAACCCTGCTGGTGATGCTCAAGAGGGCAATGCCTCTATAGCTGTCGCACTCGGAACGACTTCCCTTCTTGTGAAGAGGGACAATGAGGTGGTTCAACCAATCTGAGGGGATACTCTCGCTGCTCCAGATGAAGTTGAACAGTGAAGTGAGCCAGCAGATGGTTTCGTCTCCTCCCAACTTCAGCAACTTGGCAGATACACACACACACACACACACACACACACACACACACACACACACACACACACACACACACACACACACACACACACACACACACACACACACACACACACACACACACACACACCACACACACACACACACACACACACACACACACACCACACACACACACACACACACACACACACACACACACACACACACACGTCATCTGTATTGTATGTATATCTCATAGACACTGACTGGGCATCAGACACACTTGGCAGCAGCTTTGATGACATCTTTATTCATGAAGTCCCAACTTCATGCACTACTCCAGTTCCAGTTGACCTGTGCTCACCAAATGTTTTTAAAGTCAATACCCCTGATATTGCTTCTAATGCATGTGACAGTCACTTAGAAAAACCTTCTGACCAGGAACTTTTGTCCCAAAGTTTTGGTCTTCAAACACCATCAGCAACACCATCAGTAACACCATCAGCAACACAATCAGCAACACCATCAGCAAAATCTAAGCCAGTTAATGAACATCAATTTGATATACAGAAGACACCCATAACTGAGACACAGTTTGACAAACAAACAGAACTGGCCAGAAGGTACTGACCCTCACTATCACTTTAAAATCAAGTCAACTCATAGAGAGAGAAAAGTGAAGTGTGACGTTTGCTCTCTTAAATTGCTTGCAAGAAATTTGCCACGACACAAACGAGTTATTCATTCTGGCAAGAGCCCAAGTATTGATAAGGGTAGGCATCATCGAGCTCTCTGCATTGGTGGTACTAGTGACATGTACCTTGTGAGCAAAAATCTGAAAGGCCCTGGCCATCCCATACATGTTCAGAAGAGAACATTTCTTGGAAATGCAGTATCAACATGTGAGCTAAGTGACTGCTTAAATGTAAAACAAGCAGCTGCTAGAAGCTTTTTACCATCATTTGAATGTGATCATATCCTGTCAGTGGCTTTTGCTGATAGTTACTTCCTTTCTGTAACGTTAAAGGATGAGAGTCTAACCAATCTTGTAGAGCGGCAGCTCTTCTCTGAAAGTCAGAAGTCAGCCTGTCTGGCACTAAGTGCCAAAGCAGAAAAAGAAAATTGCCCTGCTGTAGTGAGCACTTTGGGAACACAACTTAGCCCAAGTGGTAGCAGGTATGTCTTTTTTCTGTATTGACTGACTCCGTGCATTATTGGAGTCGCCTAAAGAGAACAGTCGTTTGCTTGGACATACAAAACATGACATGAATCTGTCGTTGCTCTTCTTCTGGTCGAAAGAACTGCATTCATCAATCAGTTGCCAAGTGGATGTGTCATCGAGAGCACTCACATCTCATGTGGGTTGAAAAAGCTAGTGAAATCTGAGGATGGCCTTGATGAGTGTACTAATGATGAGACAACAGGTGAATGCAACATTTACATGTATCCACCTAGTGGAAACATGCTAAAAAATCTCTTGGACTATATTTACAACTACAAGAGAATCCCACTTCAGTTAGATTCAAGACTGACACCAAGCACTCCAAAGTTGTCACAAGCCATGCCCTCCGAGGTGACATGCAACTTTTGTGATGGTGTTAAATTACAAGGTCCATTTAACATCACAACAAAATTGTAAACTGATAAGTCTCAACCACATAATAAAGAGTAAAAAACTTTGAAATCAATTAGTATACTTGCATGTATTACAATTAATGAATTCATCTTTGATTATTAGATGTCAGTGTGTACTGCAAGAAATGCCCTAGCTGTGGTCTATTCTACAGATATCAGGATTATGTTGATGGTGTGCACAACTTTAATGATGTCACTTTGTTGTCTCTTCAACTGTGTTTTTTTCTCTGTCACAGTTTGCAGGTATGAATAGAAGATAGTAATTGTAAATGTTGTACACTTTCATCGCACACTTGTTTATTCAAATAGGCACATACAATACTGCTGTAGGTCGTGTTGTCACTGTCATTGAGTCAATGGCAGGCTCTAAATTGTCTCACAACACCATACTGGATGGATACTGTCACGTTGAGGCTTTATCTGAGCACACATATGAGTTTTGTTGCATTCACTGTGGATATCATCCACCTATTCTGATTGTTGATGTCAACAGAAAGGCAGCTATCTCGTTGGCAAGTAAGAGCTACAACGTTCATCACTTGTATTTTGTTTCTGATTCACATTGTTGAATGTGGCATATTTAGTGACAGATCTAACTGTTCCTGAACCATCTCCAGAAAATGACATAGTCAACTGTGAAGCATACTGGATGGATACTGTCACGTTGAGGCTTTATCTGAGCACACATATGAGTTTTGTTGCATTCACTGTGGATATCATCCACCTATTCTGATTGTTGATGTCAACAGAAAGGCAGCTATCTCGTTGGCAAGTAAGAGCTACAACGTTCATCACTTGTATTTTGTTCCTGATTCACATTGTTGAATGTGGCATATTTAGTGACAGATCTAACTGTTCCTGAACCATCTCCAGAAAATGACATAGTCGACTGTGAAGCATTTTGGACCAAAGTCGAATATGAGATGCTTGCCGGAGGTTTCTGCGAAAGTAATACCAAATATCTGATCCAATTTCAATTAGGCTGACATTGTTGAGTTAGGTCACAATAATCCATTTATGGTCAAGCCAGACTACACACGTTGGGCTCCATGGATTGGCCCATTTACTCGTTGTGCGAGCAATGTCTTGAACACGTACAGAGTATCGAAAGTGTCAGATCAACCGCAACAGTCATAATAAAACAACAGAACATGACTTTTCAATGATTGCAGAGGACAGACTTGTTGATCTCCTAGGCAACAGCTCTGTAAGATCAAAACATAATCTAGAATGGCTATGCTTATGGATTTTATGTTCTTATAGAGGGAAACAGTAAAGAAGCTTTGCAGGCAAGCAGGTGTTACTGACAAAGGGACAAAGGTGGATTGTGTAATACGTTTGCGTGAGAAAATGAATAACTGGAAGGTGTACGATAAAGAAATAATCGGTGTGTAATCGAAAAGGAATCGGTGGTGTATGTAGATCTGACAAAGTATGGTTAAAAATTGTGGACATGAAACTTTTTCCGGTACTGGCATTAGGTTCTCATATTTGGGATTATGATAGATCTGATGTATCATACATAGTTAATCAAGCATGTCGAATGGGTGGCAGATGCGGGCTTGGGATGAGGAAATATGAATCCATTCATGATAGGCTGAAGGATGATTTCAAAGAAGCTACAACAAGAGCTAAGGACATGAGGCTTAAATATTTACGTAGAGCAGGACAGTCCGTTAATTATCTGGTGAGAGGTCTATTTATATTAGCTGTAGATAAAAAGTTTCATGTAGGAATGATGTAGATATATTTTAGTTTGTGCTGTCTGTTGTAGCTGGTGTATTTTGTAGTCTGTTAGCTGTATGTCTTATGTCTTAGTTGTTTTTATGTTTGCCCCAAGAGGGAACTGTACCTTTCTAGGTGCGACAGAAATATATGATATCCTATCATATCAAAGTGTTTTCAAAAATTTGGGGTGCCTCAGGTTTGTTACTCTAGCATGCTGTTCCATTAAATGATACCGTACATATCTGGATGATTGTTGTTGTTGTTGCTGTTGTTAGGAGGCTGGTTGTCAGCCACTTGTCCCCATCAACTTGTTTATGCCCTGAAGTTTTTACTTCGTGCTGAAAGCCCAAGGCATTATGTTGATGTCCTCATGTCTGTGAAGCACCAACCGACTGTAACCATTGTTGATATGGCTCACATGGTTGCTGCACATGGAAATTCTCGCTTCCCACATATGTTTCATCCATATCATGGAAGGGTAACTGAAGCAACTCCATCAAATATCCAGGCAGCTCAAAATCATTCTCTACTTATACCAATGCCGTGGCTACAGCAGACTGTGGCTAGCTACTAACAATGAACAATCAGCAGTTACTTTAGACCACAACTATCAAGTGCGTACAGGAGTGTCTGCAAAGTATTGTCTATTTGACAAGCTGCATGAAAGGAATGCCAAACAGAAAGCAGAAATTCTTCAGAGAATAGAATTTGTGCCGGAACTGAACGGCATGATCAGCACTGAAACAGAGGAACAGCTCAACAATGCAATGGGCAGAGAGATACTTTCTGAATACTATGACTGCTGTTAGACATATTTTCTTGTTTCGATCCAATGTGGACTTGAAGAACAATCGACTCAATATAATGGCCACTGAACGCTTGAAGCAAACTCTACAATGCTCAACAGATGTTGATTCTCTGAGACGAGTGGTGGCTGCAGGTATATCGTAATTGGCATGCTAATGAAAGTAAGCACTACAACAACTGTAAATTTGTCTTCAACGCTCCTTGTCTGTAAGTGAAGAGGAAAGTGGAGATGGAATGCTAGACTACGTAAATAATGTTTAGTGGTAGTAATCTAAGCAAATTCTATAGGCAGGTGACAACAGATGTCAACACTCAACTCCTTTCACAATCACTGCATTTTTGATGCAAATGACAATACTGCATTGCTATAGTACTATGTCATCATTTATTTGGGTTTTATGCAAATTTATAATTTATATCAATCTGTTTTATCACATCAATAAAAATCGTGTGAAATTTTAAATTAGGTGGAGAGAAATCACATCAATTTAGCAAATAATACTGAAATTTACATGATATACAATACATGCGTAAACCTCCACATCAATTTCTTTTTCGTTCAGGATATTCAGTTGTGGTTACCAATCATTCAGGTAGGGCATACCAAAACTTGTCTGTTCAAAGATATTTGACATGTTGATTGTCTAGAAAATCCTAATGGTATTACAATACAACATATGCAGAGCCAGCAGCAATCAAGCCTAAAAGTAAAACTCAGACCTACTTTTGGTGCGTATAATTACTTATTGTGACATGCCAAGGAAATTTGTCTGGGACAGCAGGGGAGCAATCTAAGCAGAATCAACTTTTCTTAAACTCGTGTGTGTGTGTGTGTGTGTGTGTGTGTGTGTGTGTGTGTGTGTGTGTGTGTGTTTGCATTTAGATTATATATTTGTGTCATTAGACTCAGAAGCAACCAGCTTTCTGTTGAACCTTCAGATTGCTTTTATGCAATCATCTTCAGACAATAAATCAACAAGTGACAATAAACAGCTTCTTTCTTGAAGACTACAAGTGTCTGGCCTCAAACTCAGAGGGACAACGCCTCCTGATGGAAACTGTCTCTTCCATGCTGTATCAGACCAGCTTCAAAGAGTAGAAGCCAAACAAAAGTACAACTACATGGAACTACGAGCTCTCACAGTGAAGCACCTTACAAATTGTCCATTCATTGTAAAGCATTTCCACAAGTATTGGAAAGTTGACAATATAAATCTGCTTGCACAGGATTCAAATGGGCAACAGCTGGACACGAGCCACTTTGTCAATGGCGGCGACTGGTGTCAGTATTTGGCCACTCTAAAAAAAAGATGGATCATGGGGAGACCACATTACAGTACTAGCACTGGCAACAGTGTTGTCTTACGACATAAGAATAGTCAGTAGTGCATCTGGCACTGCTGATTGCTTTGATGTTATCATCAAACCAAACAATCGTGCAGCTGTCCATGACATGCCATTGCTTCTTGCACATTATGCAGAAAATCATTATGAGAGCCTGGACATCATAGAAAAAGGTAGTAATACCACTGTAGTTGGTGCATTGACTTGTTAATCGCTTATTAAATTTGTTGACCACAGGTACCACAGATGTTGACAACATCCATTCAGTATCAACATCTACACATACAATGGGTCATTGCTCTATAAAATCTTAGCACTAACTACAAACTAACGTTAGTTGCTTCAACCATAGGTAGCCTAGTGAACATACCTACCATTCAAACATTTGAAGTTCTAGAAAATAGCAATATTGGTACATCAGTCATCAGATAAAAGAGTTGTCTACAAATTGACTGTCTGATTAATCGTGTGTAGAAAGTCCTCCAGGTGACCAGAAACAGGATTTATTTTTCCACTTAACCAGACAGGACAAGCTGGACATTGACCACATGGTTCTCTTGCAATTTTGCAAACAATACCTATGACTGAGATTTCTGTGTACTTCCTTGTATTATGTATATGACCACCGCATTCCAAAGAATTGATGATGACACACCATTCATGTATTCAGTCACCGGAGAAGTAAAGTTTCGTGACCTTTTAAGACTTCAACCAAACCGTTGGTTAATGCACCTGTTCTCCAAAACACCAGCAACGTCTTCGAAGAGAAGACGTTCAGCGGGACTGTCGAAATGGCGACAGTCGGCATTCGTCATATACGGGGAACGGATTATCCGGGTAAGTATTGCACATGACTTGCACGTTACGGGGTTCACGTGAAAATTATAGATGCCAGGTTAGATACACCTGTTCTCCACAACGGGACTGTCGAAATGGCTTCAACGGGATCAATAATCCAATCAACGGGATTTTGAAACAGGACATGTGTCGAATAGATGCTAAGTTCGATACACCTGTTCCTCGCAACGGCAGCAACGTCCAAGTCGAAATAGCTTCAACTAATCGCTAATCCAATCAACGGGATTTTTGGAAACGGCAATTCAACGGGATATAACTATGAATGAGAATTCTGTCTGGCTGCTACTAAACGGTAAAAGTACTTACACCACGGCTAATTAGTGACAGTAAACGGTTCTCTATACAAAGTGTACGTGACCTGGGTACACCCCCTCTGCCTCTCTAATCATCAAACGCATTTTTAGATACTTTCTGCTATAATCTCTACCTATAAAGGCGACCTGTCTGTCTGTCTCTCTCTCTGTCTGTCTGTCTGTCTCTCTGTCTGTCTGTTCTGTCTGTCATTAATAGCAAACAGTGTCTGCAAATCAATAATTTGTGTGATTAAACTATTACCTGGGCGGAGCCGGGCATTGGAGCTCGTATATCTAGTCTTTTGTCCGTTCGAAACCGAAATAGGCACGCACACTCGGTACGCACAGGCGATGGTTTGTGTAAAAAAATTTAAAAAATTACGCACAGGGTCCCCTCTCGAGGGGTCGACCCCCGCGTAAAATTTCTCGACGACGCACACGCTACACATTCCGGTTCATTCGAACACACGCCCGCACCGGTCCCGTGTAGACCCTATGCATCGCCGTCCTTCGCAAAGCTTCGAGCGATCGAATATCTCTTGCCGACGAAACCTACTCTTCTATCGCTTGCGTTTCTCTCTAAATTCTGATTGCATTTGCACCGAATCCAACCTACACGTTTTCTGCAGCAAGCGCTACACGGGGAGTGTGTCGATTTCTATCGAAACAAGCGCGAAGAGCAAGATTCGAATTCATTCAGAATATCCGGGACCTCGCAACAAAGATGCACGTGACGTGTCCACAGACCTACCTTACACTACAGTATCTTGCCCGTACGAAGGACGGGCCATGGATACTAGTCTAATATATAAAGCTCAAATTGTCTGTGTGTGTGTGTGTGTGTGTGTGTGTGTGTGTGTGCATGTTCGCGTTTGGGGGCCACGTCTTTTGTCCGTTCGAAACCGAAATAGGCACGCACACTCGGTACGTACAGGCGATGGTTTGTGTAAAAAAATTTAAAAAATTACGCACCGGGTCCCCTCTCGAGGGGTCGACCCTCGCGTAAAATTTCTCGACGACGCACACGCTACACATTCCGGTTCATTCGAACACACGCCCGCACCGGTCCCGTGTAGATCCTATGCATCGCCGTCCTTCGCAAAGCTTCGAGTGATCGAATATCTCTTGCCGACGAAACCTACTCTTCTATCGCTTGCGTTTCTCTCTAAATTCTGATTGCATTTGCACCGAATCCAACCTACACGTTTTCTGCAGCAAGCGCTACACGGGGAGTGTGTCGATTTCTATCGAAACAAGCGCGAAGAACAAGATTCGAATTCATTCAGAATATCCGGGACCTCGCAACAAAGATGCACGTGACGTGTCCACAGACCTATCTTTACACTACAGTATCTTGCCCGTACGAAGGACGGGCCATGGATCCTAGTCTAATATATAAAGCTCAAATTGTCTGTCTGTGTGTGTGTGTGTGTGTGTGTGTGTGTGTGTGTGTGTGTGCATGTTCGCGTTTGGGGGCCACGTCTTTTGTCCGTTCGAAACCGAAATAGGCACGCACACTCGGTACGCACAGGCGATGGTTTGCGTAAAAAAATTTAAAAAATTACGCACCGGGTCCCCTCTCGAGGGGTCGACCCTCGCGTAAAATTTCTCGACGACGCACACGCTACACATTCCGGTTCATTCAAACACACGCCCGCACCGGTCCCGTGTAGATCCTATGCATCGCCGTCCTTCGCAAAGCTTCGAGTGATCGAATATCTCTTGCCGACGAAACTTACTCTTCTATCGCTTGCGTTTCTCTCCAAATTCTGATTGCATTTGCACCGAATCCAACCTACACGTTTTTTGCAGCAAGCGCTACACGGAGAGTGTGTCGATTTCTATCGAAACAAGCGCGAAGAACAAGATTCGAATTCATTCAGAATATCCGGGACCTCGCAACAAAGATGCACGTGACGTGTCCACAGACCTATCTTACACTACAGTATCTTGCCCGTACGAAGGACGGGCCATGGATCCTATATCTATATATATACCAAAAGCTCGATGGAGACCCATATAGGACCACGCCCATTTCTTTTGTGCGACCCGGATTAGAAGCCTCGCTACGCTCGGCAATTACATTTTAATGTACTTATACTAAAAGGTTAAAAATAGATGGAAAGCGATCTGTAGGGGAGAACATGTCGGATCGCATTTGCAGGAAATTTTGTGCAAACGGGATCCTTTTTGTAGTAAAGCGAGGAAACAACGCAGCGACTATAAACTTGTTCTGTTGTCTTCTTTTATTTTCTAGAGTCTGCAAAAAATAGTTGGAAAGCGATCTGTGACATGTGTTCGGTTGCCTCGACGCATGGCCATCTTCGCCTGACGTGGTGGAGTAACGCGCGCGATTATGCTTAGAGTTCACATGACCGGAAACGAAGGTATGTCACGTGACAACTTAGTTTGTCACGTGACGTCATTGTCATGTTGCGATTGGTTGTTGAATCATTATGTATGCAATTAAATTAGCCTAATGATTATTGCTAGGCGGTGCCTGTAAAGTCAGTTAGTCAATTAGCAATAGAATGGCGGGCGCCTAGGAATGGGGCGTGAGATCGCAGCGATCGAAGCGCGAGAAAAATGAACGAAAACCTACCTCTATGCGTGCAGACAGGACTGGCGCCGCTTTGTGAGTGTAATTTTACCTGTCCCACCCAAGATTCTGTGACTAGATGTCCTCTTCGAATCGAATTAGCCTTATGCAAGCTATGAAACCGGATCCGGGGTCTCACATCACTATGACGTTCTCGAAAGCGACCAGGCTCTTCTCGCGCTGGAGCAATTCCGGTAAAAGCTCCTCCTCCTCGTGTGATTCACGTGCGGTTAGCGACTGCGCGGAAGAGCCTGGCTTGCGAGGCTAGGTGATATCTGTACATACGTTCACGACACGAGGTCTGGAGCATCGAGTCGACGGTCTGGAATCGCGAGCAAAGCGCGACAAAATCATGACATGCCAAATCCCCGTAACAACGGAATTACCCCGGATTACCCTATTGTACTCCTACACTGCATGATCTGTAGTCGGACATGGAAACGATATTTTGAAGTAGGTCATAATGAAACGTCGTCGTGACGAGGAGAAATATATGTAAATACCAAGAGCTCGCTAGATAGGTGCGACAGAGATATATCATTCATTCATTCCTAACTACGTAGCCTATAGCACCACGCCCCTTTCTGTTGTGCGATCTGGATTCTAAGCCTAACCACGCTCGGTAATTACATAATGGATCGAGTTGCCATGCCATTTACAAATGCCAGAAATGCTCATACATGCGATCAATGGCTGCAAATTGCAAAAAATTCTTCCACAGTCGTGACGGCGACGGTAAGCACCTGTTAGCGTGCGTTAAAAGTACTTGCAGTTGTCATGGAAACAGACAGACTGTGGTAGCGACGAGCTGTACATGTGTATCGTACGCTTGATAGTACCCGCGAGTCGTTATGACTGAGATATTGTGCAACTGGCTGAACAACGATGTCAAGCTATGCGTTGTTGTGGGTTAGTACACCTAGATAGTAGTTGTCTACCTGGTCGCCGGTTTATTGCGTTTTGTTAGAACCCTTGAGTTTCAAGAAGGATTTTGCAAATGGTTATCTTATCGGTGAGCTTTTACACAAATATCATCTTCAGGTATGCCAGATGTTTTCTCTTTTTTTTTTTACTTCGATCTTGGTATTTTTGTTGGTTTTGTTGCAATTGTGTTTGCTACTCAGGATGACTTTGATCGCTTTTCGAGAGGAAGGTTGGTTTAGAATTTGCATGCTATGTCCTCTGCCCTTTGTGTGTGTTTTAGCGTCTGTTAGCTAGGTTGTATGTCTAGATCAGCTTCAATGTCTGTCATAATGAGACACAACGCATGCATACAACGTGTACATGCACTATTTTGACTGCAAGATTGAGGCGCGTTTGAATACTCTTCTGCAACTGGAATTGACGGGGGGGGGGGGGGTAGTTTATAGAGTTCGTGTTGGATTGAGAGTTCTGAGAGTTCTAGAACTGTTAGAAGAGTTTAGCAGTTTGACCAGCCAGGGTTTGAAATTGTGGCGCCGGCCTTGGAGAAACTTTCTAGACAGTTACTGGCTAGGAGACTACTGTCGACTTAGCCTCGTCACCCAGACTCACGTGAGCCTGGCAGTGTTCAGTTCCCGTATGACACTTTTTCAGCCTCTCCTGAGTCTGGACTCACTGTGCCTACTTTCACACACTTGCTTCACTTACATCATAGCCTTAGCACCCCATGTGACTAAATGCTACCTATGTCACAAACTCAATTAGCTTATATTTATCTAATGTGTGACCCAGCACATTGTATCACGCCCAAGCCTCCAAACAGGCCATGGTGACTCTCCACCCAAGCCTCCAAACAGGGCATGGTGACTCTCCACGGTGAGTGATTCACCAAGTTCACGCTCTCCAAATTTCAAGATGACTTCAGCTTGTGGAAAGGTGAGTGTATGCCTACATTATTGTCCTACTCGTGTAGACTGGCAAGCTTGCCAAGTCTAGTTACAGCAATCCGGACTTCACGTGTAGTTCATTTGTTGTATGTGCAAAGATGTCTTTTTCCCTAGGATGGCCCTGGAGACTTCAAGTTTACCCTCCCGAAAGTTATCATAATTGAAAACACGAAGAGCAGACTGCAATTAATATTCCAGGTCAACGTGTCTCTCGTTGCCATAATTGCACACCCTACTGGCCTGTACAATAATAGAGTCTGCGCACTAGCAAGTGCTGTGCAGATAGTGGACGTGCGGCGAAACAACAAGTGAACTACATGTGAAGTTCGGATCGCTGTAACTAGACTTGGCAGGCTCACCAGTCTACACGAGTAGGACAATAACGTAGGAATACACTCACCTTTCCACATGCTGAAGTCGTCTTGAAAATTTGGAGAGTGTGAACTTGGTGAATCACTCACCATGGAGAGTCACCATGCGCTGTTTGGAGGCTTGGGAGTGATACAATCTGCTGGGTCACACATTAGATAGATATAAGCTAATTGAGTTTGTGACCTAAGTAGTATTTAGTCACGTGGGGTGTCAAGGCTATGACGTAGGTGACACTTAGTGAAGTAAGTGTGTGAAAGCGTGGTGAGTCCATGCTCAGGAAAGGCTGAAGTGTCATATGGAACCGGACACTGCCAGGCTCACATGAGTCGGAGACGAGGCTATGTCGGCTCACATGAAGCAGTATGAAAGTCACCCAACATATAAGCAGCTCAAGACTTTAAAGCTATTTAGCATAGCTAGCTTTTGTATTGGATAGCAAAGAACTGATTTTTAGCACAAGGGGACTGTCTTTGGTGCCACAATTTTGTCAAAAGGGCCAGCAACACTGCCATCTGTCTGTATGATCTGAGCTGGAATTGTTGGAACTGTGGGCGTGGCAGTTCAAACTAAAATATTTGAATGTGTCCTAAGAAGAAACTCTTAAATTATAGGTTTTGATCATTAGAAATTCGAATATGTGTCTGACTGCCATTTTATTTGTCTGTTTTGTCTGTCAAATACGTGCATATTTTTATACATCATTATCAAACTATATAATCAAAGTATGTCTGAAAATTGTAGCCTGCATTACACACATGCAACCCACATTACATTCTTCAGCAACAAAGTTTATTTGATGGAATATATACAACACAGACAAAATGGTAGATTTTAATGTTGTTAATTTGAATGACCTTTTTGCTTCGTACAAAATAGTTATGGAAATTGAATTGTCATGAGTCTGAGGTTGTTCAAAGTGACCTGAAGCTGATTTGAAACAACCTATATACCAAAATCTGAATAGACTTCTTAGAGGACCAAATAGGAAAACAATTGAATATATCATCAGTATTAAACTGAAAGATTGTAGAGTCTCTTTCTACATTCAGCAGAGTTGGATGTATGGATAGCTGTGGCTAACAACATGGAACCTAAGTATCTCTTTGATAAATTTGAGGGTCATTGGCAAGCAAATTTTCTGATGAATTAAGTGTATTTCCTGCTCATGCTGTACGTTAGCCTTTACAAGCAATAAACATGACACTTGATTTAAAGATTAGCTCATTAACAAAGTTGAATGCATGTTAAATTGTCAGGAAGCAGTAATTCATACCGTCTATTCGCACTTTTAACGGCATACTCTAGATGATATTTGATTTAGTTTCTTGAGTTCAGTTGCTATTGTCTGGTCTGTGTGAATCACTTTCCATTGAAACAACTTAACATCTTTCTTGGATTTTGACAATGTAATCAGACAGCAGCTTAGTACCATACTGTGTTAAGTTACCATCAGTGAGCTATGTTGATGAATAATACTACTGAAACTAAGAGAGCATATTTCTTCGATTAAATGCCTTGGCATTTATTTTTAGCTAGGGCTTCAACTGTGGCATTTCAACAAGGCGGCGTTTATTCGAGGACGTTGTTTATTTGTTAAGGGCACTCTGTCTGTACTGTAGGAGTGTCATGCTGTAGGTTTGACACCTTCTTTCAAGACAGCAATACTTACAATTCTGGTGTGCATTTCACATTTCAAGACACCATGTGGTGAAACAGTATCCCAGTAGTCTAAAGAAACGTTTGCCTCGTGTATGCCTCCAAAGAAGTTGTACGATTTTTCCTTCAAAATCCGAGCAATAGATGAAATGTGACATTCTTTATTCAGGGGCAACGTTTAGACTAAACGTTAGTGTTGCCACACTTTCAACAGTACAGTTTTTACTAGAACTGCGACATTTTAGTAAGATCTAAAGATGATTCTAGGGCACGTGTACTATCAATTGAAATATATATACTGTAGAGGTTGAGGACACTGTGAGATGTCAGTTTCTCTGTTATCTGTGTACTTTAGTATCTGCTTTTTTTGAAACACTTTGTTGTAGCTATGGAGGCAGTTCATTGGAGCCATGAATTGCCTTTATGGAAAAGTAAACTGTCACCTGTCTGTTGTGTGCATACGTTTCTGCATGCTTGCATGCACGAATGATCCCGTATGTAGTTATTTTTTCAGCGCCGCATCTCATGATTAGGTGTTGTTTGTCAATTATGTCGTGATTTTTCAGTTGCTTTTGTAAATGGTGACATTAAGCTAAATGCAATATATTTCTTTTCAAGCTCATCAGAGTCAAAGCTGAACAACTTCACTCGTCTAGACCCAATGTTAAAGCTACTGGACATTCCATTCAACAAAAACCTAGTAAATCACAGCTATATAGTGTAGAAACCTTTACCTTAAGTTTATTATTTTCAGATGTGGTTATTCAAGAGTGTATTTAATTACAACGACTTAAATTTATTTAAGCTGACATTAAAATTTTAACTGGAAATTGTTGTGGTGAATGTACTATAATTGTATTTTGGAATTTGTAACCAGCAACTTGAAGATTTACTGGGTTTGGACTTTGTTTGGCATCCAATAATACTGAGTGTTTTGCTTGCCAGGCACATGATATCATGAATGAACACCATGGAGCTGCGACACATTTGCTGTACCATTTGTTTATTGCACTAAACAGGAAGACAGAAAACAGCCTCATCAGCCAGTCACTAAGACTGACAAAACCAAAGCCAAGAGTTGATCCTGCATTATACAGGCAGGTGAGTTGTGTCACCAGTGGTTACCTGTTTTATTTCTAATAACTAAAGTTTCAAGAAGAAGAACACAGTAAGTGAATCTGTGATATGCCAGCTTGGCAACAACTGTGCACTGATAAACACAGAAGTGCTTGGTTAAATGCATATAATTGCCTAAATGAATACACAAGGAAACTTGTGGGAAAGTTTATTATTAGAAAGGGAGATGAAGTTATTCGAACAAAGGAATAGTTTGAAGTAGTATGGTACAAAGACTTTTCCTGAGATGGTTGTTACTTATTTTACGGGTTTCAGAGGCACAACTGTAAGCATATGTGACATGACAAAATTTATGAAGACATGGCCAGAGTGACACCATGTGCTAGACAAGAGATACCGTATAACCGGTTATTTCTGCAGCCATAAATTACTGCAATTTGAGAATTTAGACAAAAGTTTTAATTACTGGAAATAAAATTTCTGTGTTCCAACCAGGAAGACAGTTACTGGTACACACATGTACATGTGTTGGAACTGTGACTTTCTGGGACTCTGAGACTAGGCCTAAATATCTGCAAATTTATTTGTGCACTTTGCAATTTCTTCACAGAATTCACAGAAATATTATCATCAAAGAAATAACTGATTATACGGTATACTAAACTATTACATTTTGTCTTTTAATGAACTGTGGGAACGGTTGGCATATATGTTATCACTAAGTTATTCTACGATAAATGTTGCAGTTATTTATCTTCGTTAAGAGAATGTATTTGTAATTGCATGTGCATATGCTTAAACATGCAACTTTTTAGTCTCACTTGCAGAACAATCTTAATAAGAGCTCTGTAACCTACATTAGGTACATTGATGCCACGGTTATCAATGTGTTTACTGTGGCAAATTTTTAACATGAGGGTGCTTTGTTTAGCGATTGGCTCAACAAACACAGCAGCAAGATTTGAATTTTGAGACATTGGTGAAGCGTGTTAAAGACAGGCGAAAACAGCAAGAAGAACTGAGTCATACATTAAAGTGAGTCATTTATTTTATTTGGTATTATATATATATATATATATATATGAGTTACTGTCTATGCTAAATGCAATCAACAATTAGTTTTGTGCTAATCTTATATACCAATTCTTTTGAAAATTAAGATGTTTTTACTGTTGAAAAATATACAAGCTTGAATGTTGAATGTTGAATGCTTTTTCACTTTGGATTTCTTTTAAGCGCGGTTATTGGGAACTGATTGTAGGGAAATTTGTTGCACAAGTGGATGAGATTCATGCACGGGAGAGACAAACTGAAAAGATATTCTCGTTATTTACTTCTTGCTTTTAGAACTTATTTGTACCAGAAGGTTAAGAGATAGAATTGTTACTGCATGGTGAAATTCAATCTTGATTTTATAGAAGTGTTAGGTCAGTGACAAATGTACAGGCACTGCTGTTGTAACATACATATTTTAAGAAAACTTTAATTAAAGGAGCACTTCATCGGTCTGTGCAACTCTGACGTTGCTCTCAGCTGCTAATCGTTTTTGGTCACACATGAAGTTGGGAAGTTTGGAGATATCTCAGAGCAAACTTGATAGCTGCGCATTATGATAAGACCAGGAAACAAAACGTACTACGAGGTGGTTTTTCAAATAACATCCAAGAAGTGTAGGTTTTGATTCACCGCTTTGTGTAGACTTTGATATTTACTTAATTAAGCAAAAGTAAAACATGCTTTTGCATCACTGACTCAGTTTCAATCGATGACGAAAAGCACACATACGGCGATGGTTTGGCTATAGAATGAAGGCATTTGGTGTCACGTGATTATGCACGGTGACGCATGTTTACGTGTTATTTTGCATCGCACAAGCAATTGTGCACTGTACTATGGCCTTCTTTCATAGAAAGAAAGACAGAGGGAAGTGTGAAGGACCGAGCGACTGCAAGTCGTTCAAGACGATCCATGTGGAGTCTGCAACATGTGAACGACTGAGTTGCTTATGAACTGTAACTTGTTCCCTTTCACTGTCATAGTCACCTGAAGCGTTAGACCCGTCTCAAGACCAAAACAATGGACCGTACAACACAGCAAGCGTCCACAACCCAAGGCCTTCACATACGTTAACATCTACTGCGTGTGCATCAAAAGGTGAAGTGTTTCTTTAGAAGACAGATGTTTTAGGGTTTATAGTGAGACAATTAATTAAACAAGTGAAGTAAGGCAAGGAGATAGGATTCATAGTAATGGCAGGTACCTGGATATGCAGTCAGAGAGCTGACCCGAAAGCAGTTAAAAATAGAACACATTTTGCTTAATTAACCCAAAGTGCACATGTACTAGGGTTACAGTAACATTGCTGTGGCTAGACCATTGACCATAGAGTATTAAGTGGATGTCATCATATTGCACATGTGTGATGTCATTAGTAGAATCACTCTGTACACCGCCTACTAGATCCGACATGCTCTGTGCGTACTGTCCAAGGTCATGAATGGTCAATTTCAATTTGGTGAATTTGCAGAAGCAGAGGCAGGTTCAATTGGCAAGCAAAAGATTGAAGAAGCGCAGGACACTGGTTAAAAGTATCACAGTTCCATAGATTGTAACAAAATGCAGCCTTCTGGCAAATTTAGTTGAGATCAGTGCAGCGACTAAGGAGTGTATCGACGCACAAAAATTGCAACACACTTTGTATATAGAGCTAAGAGAGAAAAGCAAGTTGCTCAGAGAGCTCTGAGGCATGCCAAGAAATCAGGTAGCATGAGCTGGGAAGATACGTTATTTTTGGTTTCTATATGGAGGAAATGTCTGAGAGCACTTAGCAAACTAAAAAGGCTGGAGTGAAAGCACTACTTCTGGAAGTTTGCAAGACATCTTCAAATTTAATGCAAGATTCAGAAAGGCTCACATTTGATAAAGCCTCAGCCTTTGAGTACTTTAGTGCAGCTTATCAACCAGAGTTCTACCCAAGTCAATTCCAGTACCCAGAATGGTTTAAACGTTGTCAAGAGCCATTGGCACATATAGCTCAACTTAGCATATTCTATGACACTAGAGGAGGTACTGCATGTTTTCACACATGCTCAGTAACTGAGAACATGCCTTACGGCAGTGGGCGTGGTCAATACTTTGAGTGATCTGTTTCCAAGAGTATGACTCTATTCAAAGTGTCTGCGATGCGAGGTGTTGTTTTACATGTTACTCTAGCCACAGGATTGAAATGGTGCCCAAGTCTTGATGTGTCTTGAGTTGCGTCATCATGAGGGTCTGTGGATCGATTATGCCTTTGCATTTGTATACGTGGGGCCTGTGGGCCATTAAGTGGTATTGTGAATAGAGCAGTAGTTGTGGAAAAACGTTGCATTGAGAAATCTCAAAGACCCCAAGATTTGACTTCGCAGCTGTGACGATAAAGTCCCTTTCCAGTTTACAGAAGTCGTCCGTGTCCAAGTTCACTGGTCTGTTGTGAAGTGTTTCTCTCATCCAATGTGTCTGTTTTATGCTACTGTGATCTAACAAAGCAATTCATGAAGTTCTAGATAACGTCTAGTCTCTAGTTGCACGCACCTGTAATTAGGGAGTGCAGTAGCACTCCCTATGTAGGGATGCGAAGAATCTAAAATGGTGGCCCATACAAAAGTATCCAAATGCATCCGAACCGCATCTCTCAGAACTCATTACAGAGATCTCGGACCCACGTAGCGCTCAACTTCAAACGTTCCTAATGGCAGCCAGACTATCACCGCTGACACTAAGCGCCTCAGAAGCCAGCTATCGGCAAGTAAAAAACCTGATTTATTCTTTCACATTTCACATTTCACATTTCACTTTTGTCAGCCAGGCTAGTGCCTCACTCGAAGCAGTTACAACGACGAGAGTCACACCAAAAGATTTGCTCTTGTCCGAAGAATTGCACTGACCCAACAGCTAGAAATGTGCAAAGTCACCTTGCATCAGTCAACTGCTGCCATGCAAGTCCACGTACTGCTTCCCACAACGCCATGTTGTTCCTGTCACGTGTGTACATGTGACTACATACCGTTTGGAAGACTAGCTGCCACTTCCACCTGCTGCTACATGCTGCTTACAGTTGCGTGTAGTTGAACATGTACGACTATATGTTCAACGGCGCTGCGTCCTGTCTGACTCTCTGTGCATGTAAGCGTGTATCTCGTTCGTGGAACCCTAGGTAATGGGAGTTGTTTATAGATGCAATCAGTGTTATTACGTACATCCGTCAGGTGGCTACGTACTTCCGTGTATGCTGAGCATAACGTGGGAGTTGTCTAGAGATGCAATCAAAGATTGAAATTCCGGCCGAGCTGCACACGTTTACTAGAACTGTCATTTCCATTTCAAACTGCATAAGTCTAAACAGACTATCACCGCTGACACTAGCGCCTCAGAAGCCAGCTATCAGCAAGTAAAAAACCCGATCTATTCTTTCACATTTCACATTTCACATTTCACTTTTGTCAGCCAGGCTAAAGGTCACTTGAAAAGAAACACCGTAGCTAAACTGGGATGTGCAGTGTCTAATTACAGCCTGAAATTCGTGGCCTAGGGTGGGAAGGGGCGGGGTGGGACGGAGAGTGTAACCTCCACGTGGTCTGTCCTAGGGTTTTGAACATGAAAGTATTCTCACATGTTCAAAATGCTAAGCACTTCGTTTACTAAATCTGTCATTTCCATCTAAAAATGTATGAAGCAAGTCCAAAAACACTTTGAGAAAATGATGGGTATGTAGGGATGGGTATGTACTTATGTCATTTATGCCCATCTCCTACATCACACTCTTGTTACCTATATCGCTTGCAGCAGTTGTGAATGTGATGTAGGAGATGGGAATAAATGACATAAGTACATACCCATCATTTCTCAAAATGTTTTTGGACTTGTACTGTATACATCTACAGTGAAATAGCTATATAGGTCAATAGAATGCATACAAATTACGTGCTAGTGTTTTATTCTGGACTCTCTTCTTGCGCAGTTGGTAGTGGAAGTTGCAAGCAGCGACCGAGAACCTAAACCTTCCCTCAAGTTGATCATCATGAGACGCGGACTGCTCTAGGTGAGCGTGGTGTTCCAAAACACTCTTAGATTTCACTTGGTAGCAAATTACTAGGAATGCAGCTACCTATAAACAGAACTGTGTAAACGATTGCTATGCTCTCTGACCGCAGAATGGGTAGAAGTTCCTGTTCCAACTCTCTGATAGGGTGGTGCATGCAGTGCCTCTTCTGATATGACACTGTATTCAAAAGGTCAGAGCCTTGTCACTGCTGGATTAAATCAGCTACAGAGTTCTAAAGTGTTGCCCATCTTTGATTTCTGCTTTACTCCACATTTACAGAAGGTGCATTGAATGCTGTAAATGCCAAGGTTGTGCAAGGTAGGAGTGATCAAGTTGATACCAAAACCTGGAAAAAAGTAATCTGTCTGATCCGGCATCAATTTGTCCTATAGCCTTGACCTCTGCTATTGGGAGATTTTTACATCCATCCTCAAATATCAGCTATTTGACCATCTCATCACTAATAAATGCCTTTTTACAGATGTACCAAAAAAGGTTTTATCAGTTGTGTTAGTGGATGCCATAAACATCAGTTCAGACTTGTTGAGGCTTTGATGCAAAAATTACCAAAGGATACAGAATATTTTGTGGATCTATGCAATGCCTTTGGTAGTGTGCATCACAAGTTGATTCAATTTGCTTTGTCACATTATCACTGTGATGAATCATTGAAGAAGCTGGTTGCCGACTTGTATAGTGTTTACAAGTAATCGTGTTGACCAATAACTGGTCTACTACCGTTTTTCCTTATGGTGTAGGAGTCTTTCTGGGCAATCCACTATCTGTAGCTGTCTGACATGATTATGAATCTCTATAATAACTTTGTAGAGTCGCTGAAACCTCTATGTGCTTACAAACTGTCGTGTGTGGATCACGATGTATTTCTATCAATATTCACTGACGATACTGCAATCATCACTCATGGAACAGAGGAGGCTGAGATGGTCTGCAAGTGAACAGAGGAATTTGTACGGTGGTCAGGACTGGACGTCAATGCCAGTAATGTGCTGTTTGCTTGCCGGAGACAGCTCTCTCCAACAGTGTTTGACCCGGAGCTGTATCTGCAAGATCAAAGGATTTCATTTCTGAAGGAAGGTGACAATTATAGATACCTAAGTTTTCCAGTTTCTTCTCATCTCAGCAATGAAGATGTGAAATACTAACCTTCTTTGGTGTGTTGATGTTACTGCTGTCTCGAGAGATGCCAAAGGTATCTTAAACAAACGAGGAATTGTTTCTCGGTTATCTTAGTTACTCAGTATTGCTTCACTTCCATTATCGTGGATTGTCACACGCTAGACAGTCTTGTCACCCGCTACTGGAAGAAATGGGTTGGATTGGCCCACTCGGCTACCATTCCTAAATTCGGAATGTCGACGTCTCGATTGACCATTACCATCTGTATCATTCAAGAACCTACAGGTGTCTCGTCTTTCTGCGTTTCAAAACTCTAAAGACAGTTGCCTAAAGGCATTGGCCAACGTGAAAGTTGAAAGGGAAAGCATGATGACGGCCTCTCGTTTTGCAGTAGATAAATGCCTCAAAGATCTAGAGATTCTGGGTGGTTCCCCTGATGATGCTCAAGTATTTAGTGGCAGAAAAGTTAGAGAGGTCAAAAATACATCAAGCTACAACATCAGGCACATCTCTGGAACCACCTAACATCTTTACCAGTGCAAGGAAGAGCGGCATGCTGCGTAGACTCGGACACCACTATATGGTCAACTGCCATTAAAAGAATTACCTGATGAGCAGTTTAAGTTGATAACGAATGCCATTGTGGACATTCAGCCCACGAAAGTTAACTTCCATTAGAAGAGATCGCAAGTCAATCATTGTCCTCTTTGTGGACAACCACAGTCTTTAGGTCATACTATTTAACTGCATGCCTGGTACTTCTGACTTCAGGAATTTACAAGTCGAGACATGACAGTTTGTTGACAAGAATTGTTGATTTCATTAAACGTCACGACCTGACTACCAGATGGTTGCTGATATTGCTAACCAAACTTACGTCTTTTCAATGGAAATCACAGCAACTAACCTTCGCCCTGATATCATAGTTTGGAAAGCAAATACCAGGGAAGCTTGGCTGCTAGAACTGTCGGTTGTATTTGAATCATTTTGTTACATTGAATTATTGAGGATGGCAAATCAACAGTATAGAGCGAAGCTTTTTCACCTTTTGATTGAGTCTAGAGGAATGGTGTTTGAAGAAATGAAAACGTCGTTAGCAAAGCTCTGGAAACCCAAGCATACGTTTTGAATCTGGTAATCCTGCTATTAAAGAGTAGTTGAAGTCTCCTATTGCGGCTGGGTTGCTAGAAATCAGATAGAAAGAAAAGAACTATAATAGAGAAACTGTACTTTTTCATGCATGCTAGTATATGTGTTTGTGTTGTCCTTTACAGGACTGTTAGTGTGCAAGGCCGGCGGAGCCCTCCAGATGTTGGATGGAGCCTGGCTAAAGACAGCGTTACTAGAGGGTAGTCTAACTACTAGTACTATTGTACTCTGAGAATATTTAATCATTTATTGAACTGCACGCAAAAATTGTCATCTGTTAGAGACTGAAAAGACCAAAAATTGACTTGCGTTGGTCATTAGCACTAATGAACTCATTTCCGATTTCTAAAAGGTTCATCTTTTCTAGTCGGTCACTATGTACATGCAGTACCATCAGATTGTTTAGGTGGCATTGGCTCATTGTACACCTCAAGTACGTCTTCAGTCTTCTGAGAGAAATGATTCGTGGCGTCTCTCTACGGCAAACAGTAAGCGTGCATCAAGACGAGTGACTGGGTTTACGAGGCATGTTGTGCCCATCCCACACTTCCTGTGGTAAACTCCCGAATTATGGTTGGTTTGTCTCATCTGTAGAGGTGAACAAATAACTAATTTATTTAATTACCTATACCATTCTCCGGAAGTTTTCGCCAAACACCTGTTGGTGGAAGTCCCATTTTTGAATAATGGGTGGGCCATGGCCCACCTGGCTCACCCTGCTCTGCCAGCCCTGAGTGTGCCAAGAGATTCGAATCTTGTTGTGACACTACTATTATAATAAGACACTTTATTGCTACTGTTTTGTAGCTTTCATGTATGGCAATAAAAGAATTATCATATAGATATAGATATAGATATAGATATCATGTATATATTTATCGCAGTGCAGATATTACAGTGTCGATGCGTACCTATTAATATTGTAATGTTTTTAGAAATGATTGTTTGAAAAGATCACTTGATGGAAGTTATGCAGCAGGTGTGGACAAGCTCGCACCTATTAAAACTAAAACTTCTCCACTGAAAACCGTAAGTATAGGATGTTCTTATAATCATTCTTTGCTGCTTAGTTGATTGATGTTTTAGACCAAAGTTGCAAACCCTGACAAACGTAAAGATGCTGTATGTGCAAAGGAGGCTGAGGTAGGTGCAATCACATGCATGTGCACATAACTGGCATATGTGAGCTGGCTCATGGTACAGTGGCACTTCCACATGCATCTTAGTTGGCACATGCCACTTCGAACATGCTAGCGCACCGAGGGGGGTGTTTCGCATGCTAGCTGGCAGACGTAAAGTGCATTTGTGTGTGGATGTGCACACACGCCTCCAACCGTAATCTTGAAGCCACCCGTAGTATGAACCACTATGATAGTGGGCCCTTTGATTTTGATCTTGGGTTGTTGGAAAATTTCCAGGTGTAATGTTGATGCCTGTATAGGTCACTTGGTTGTCGAAAAGAACTTCTACATTCACATGCGTAGATCTTTCCTTGACATGCACACACACACGCACACACACACGCACACACACACGCACACACACACATACACACACACACATGCACACACACACACACACACACACACACACACACACACACACTGTCGTCGTTGTTGTTATCGTTGTTGTCATTGTCTATTTTGATTTGACACTGGTAGTGTAATACAATAATGGGTTTATTCTAATAAAAATCTACCTGGTCATACATTTGGATTTGGATTTACGATTTAATAGTATGAACATTTAATAGCCTACATTAGACATTAAAATTGCTATTTAAAATAGCAGCAATCTGCCTTGTTTACTATTAAACTGTTATTGATAGTGACGCATAGTCACTATCTAGGAATGCCTGGGGTGTGAATACATAAGCTCATGTACGCTTCTTTTCTATCTTGGCTCAGAAGCACTACTGCAAAAAAGCAAATAGCATTACTGAAGTCTCCTGCTTTTCTTCTCTGTGTGCCAAGTTTCAACCTCCAAAACCGTTTGGTTTATTTTTAAACGTATTTGTACTAAACCACAATTTTGTCTGACTAACTAACTTTCTTCAGATGGGTTTTCTCATTCCACACACTTTCTCTGACTGAACTGGTTATGTTTCTTTATTGCAAACTATCCTGGGCAGAAGCTGTTTTCTTTGTTTTGCGATTGGTTTGAAAATACAACTATCACGATTTTATGTGAGCAGTGCGGTTTGTCCTTTGCCAGTTTGGAAGCAGTGCTGCGCGTGCTCTGGTATTTGACACTAGCAAGCACGTCTACTGACACTTGCAGCCTCTTCTGTTGTTCTCAGAGATCCCCAAAATGTTTATGATGAGACATGCGAAGAGTTGACAAAACTTGTCTACAGATGCCGCGACAAGATAACGAAGGAAGTGCGACTAATCTCTCTGCTGCGCGCGTGGTAGGCCTATCTAGGAAAATGCGCTCAGTGGCTACAAATTGTTCAGGACGCTAAACTAAAAACTGAATACAACTGACAAAAGTGCACTTCTTCATATGCTCTTAGAAGATGTATGTTTGACTTCCAAATGGTAACATCTGACGACTTGTGTAATTAGATTTATCGGCATAGCAGAGCGCCTTTGTGAGTATCAAGTGCACCCAGCATACATTATTGGGAAGTTTTAGGAACAACATCTACCACACTGGTTTCACTCAGCTAATGATGAAAATGCCCATTCTTTGTAGTTTGGGTTCACTCTGAGGCACTCTGTAAGCTGTATGCTTCTAGTACAGTTCACGCAAAATAATATCTCTTTTATTAAGAATGGCTACACAAATCAGCAATAAGCGAACAAGCAAGAGTGGATGGTTCAATACTGTACCAAATTGATTGTGCGATGACTAACTCACCATTGTAGAAAGTTGTAACACATGCATGTGTAAGTTAGTTATGGCTCCGTCAATTTGGTAGAGTATTGAACCATCCACTCTTGTTTGTTCGCTTTTTTGATTTATGTAGCCATTCTTACTAAAATATATTTATAATGTTTTTGTATGTTGTTCAAATTTTGTATACAGTTACAGAATGAAAGTATTTTGTCTCATTGTTGTGGTGAGATCTTCTGATGAGATGATGAAACGAGTCTGTTGGTTCTTTCTCACTGTCTACATGTATTTGGCTATGTCTGTGAGAGTAGACTTGTTTCCGTTGATGGGGAGCTTCTGTAATCTGATGTGGGGACCGTTGGCAATGAGCTTTCTTGGTATTCAAGTCATTGATATCTACTGGGTGTGCTGTTTAGAGCTGGCAAAATTCCCGCAGTGCACACAATCAATAATTGATATGCCAGTTTTTCTCACCATATGGATTACACGGAAACATGTACCTCTCAGAGACTTCTCTCCCGGGTTGGTGGGCGCCCAGGTAACGGTAAAATTTCACTTACCCTACTAATGACATTATATAATTCAAATAACACATATTTGAATGGATTAACAATACATCCATAATCTACTAGGCATGCTGTTCGGAGCTGCCGAAATCCTCGTACCAAACGCAATCAATAATCGATAAGCCAGTTACTAGTGCTATATGGATTACACGAAACATCTACCTCTTTGGGACTTCCTGCCGGGTTGGTGGGTGCCCAGTTAACGGTAAAAGTTTCACTTACCCTTCTGAGAGGGTGATGACGATATATAATTCAAACAACGTATATTTGAATGGATTAGCAATACATCCATAATAGTAAATAATAGTAATAATTAAATAGCCATTAATTAACCTAGTGGTTAGAGTTTTGGTTCTCTGACCATGATGTCCTGGGTTTAATCCCGGGTGGCAACAGCAATATAATGAAACGAGTTTGTTGGTCATTCTCACTGTCTGTTTGGGACATCTGCCCGTGTTTATGAGGATGATGCTGACAGTGATATTGGGCCATCATCACACAAAAGCAGACGATTAGCACCACCACACAAGTATGCCACAACAAAGGAAAGTTTCATGAAGATGATGGACAGCTGTCAGAGGGCACAAGCAAGACAACATGAACAAAAGCTGCATTTGTTGGCTCGCCTGCATCAGGAGAAAATGGAAATGTTTGCAGGTCTTCTTGAAACTATTAAAGGATTAAGCAAGCAGTCTTAGATTACAGCCATTTGTGTTGTCTGATTTAAAAACAGCCATGATTATGGCAATGTGCATGTTGGTAACAGCAATACATGTAAATCAACGGCAGTCATTTTCTATTCAACAGTGCATGTTTATGTAGCGTGTGATGTCATCACGTTTTCCAGTAGCATAACCATCTTCCCCAGCAACTGCCTCAAAATTGTTGACTTCCAGGCTAGTTCCATCATCGAGGAAGTCAGCTACATCATCCTCTTGACAAAGCAGATATTGCGAAGAGTGCAAGCTGCCATAATAATCACAGACATATCCCGTATCTAGTTTAAATCTAAATGTTTCAATCGCCTCCATCTCCCCTTCAAAAGGGCAAATGCTCGCTCAATAGCCATTCGAGTTGCAGAGTGGTAATAGTTATATTTCCTTTCTTCTGGTCTAAGATGTCCTGTATTTCAGTAGGGAGTGAGAAGCCATAATTTGAGTGGATAGGCAGCATCCCCTAATATGTGTGATTGCTCAGGAAAGGCTTCAGCTGGGTGACTTAAATCTCGATCAAACAAATCAGAATTTCTTAGTACTTGTGTATCATGTACACTTCGTGGCCATCCACAGTAACAGCCTACAAAGCACATCTGGTGATTGCACACTCCCTGTAGAAGTAAAGATGGGAATTTTTTCCTGTTGATATAGCTATCCCGATCGTCGCTTGGAGGTTTAATAGGGATGTGGCAACCATCAATTGCTCTTATAACGTTTGGAAATTCTTTCATAGCTTTAAAAGCCTGTCTTTACCTCATTAAATATCATACCACATGGCCACTTTATTACAACTTTTCTGAGATGCAACAACAATCCTGTACATATGCTCCTAACAGTGGAATGTGCAGACGATTCAGATACTCCAAACCTGTCAGCAATTTGCCTGAAGCTCTCTCAGCTTCCAAGGTACCACAGCATAATCAGCAAACGCTTGTCAAGAGAGATTGGGCGTTTGCCTTATCGTATTAGATTTGAGCACACTTCTCCCCACGTGCAAACTTTTGCCAAAGTACGTCAAAGACTGACTGAGTAAGTCAAAGTGTTTCCGGAAGTCGTTGTGTAGATACATGGGGACTACCTTTTCAACATATCCACGAATTCGAGCTTTAGGTTCGTCTCTAGCCCACAAAATGGCTTCAAGTTCCATCATTTACACAACAAAAAAGTCATCGCAATTGCTATCTTGCTCCACACTGTCGTCAAGTACCTCTATTGCAAGAGCAGCAGCAGCGGCGGAAAGAACAATTTCCATCGTTGGTATGAGCATGCGTGTGCTACGTCTTGAGGTTTTTTTGGCAAAGCCCTTTCGATTCCAATGGGCTTTTTGCTTTTCCACCCTTTCCTTTCTTTATCCGGAAAGGTCGAACGAATACGCCTTAGGACTACACCTTCAAAATTCGAATGGGCGGCCCACCCTGCTAAAAGATCCTGGGGGAAACCCTGGGTTGGCAACAATGGCTACCACTCCATGGTTGAGGGGTTCAAACTTCAGTGACGACAGTAAATTATGAAACTTGTCTGTCTTTCTTTCTCATGTTTTTCTCTAGCTTTGTTCCTGACACTATGACTTGTTTCAGTCATTGCGGAGTTTCTGTGGTTTGGCGAACAGTCCATTGATGACGATGTTCAGCACTTTCCTGGTGGTCATTGATATCCACTAGACGTGCTGTTCCAAGTTTGCAGTCATCGTAATTCCTGCAATCTATATTGAATTGGCTAGTCATGATCACCGTGTGACTACACAGAAACATGTATTTTGCTGGGCTCACCTGACGGGTTGGTGGGTGCCAAGATGGGGTAAAGACCCCACTTGCTCATCATGGAGGGGCATGATTACACACATAATTGGGGCGAGACTTGGCGAGACCCTTCATTTGCATACTGTACTGTGTTTAGATGAGTGTTTGTACGTAATGACGTAGATTTTGAGCCAATCACAGACATGATGGTTTGTGATGTGACCATGCAGGTGTAAGTGTATTAGCTGTGGGGCTCTCCGGGTTGCTGGGTGCCATTCCCATGGCACTAATAAGAGAATGTGCAAACAGACTCGGGCTTCTAGAGATGGCTTGATGACTGTGGCAAAAAATTCAACTAAATGTGAGAACACGTCGCTTTTACAAAGAAATTTACGTTAGGCTATATTAATACTTGCAAATTATTTTGATGTCGAAACATACATCCACATCCGGCTCTGAATGAAATACTTGTAGCTTGATTTGAAGCAACCAAATGTACACAAGTTTGAATGGTGTGAGCAATCATGTCAATGTATACAAAGTGGTTTGCGTTCTGCGTTGCAGAGGTGTACAAATCAGTTTGTGTCTAATTCAAATTTCTACATACATTGTTCTTAGCTGCATGACGCATTGAAAGAGGAAGATGTTAATTATTAACGTCTTCACAACAGATTTCTGTGCATCCCACAGGACTATACAGGCTGAAACTCCTGATGGCTTGGCGACTGTGATCAAGAATGCAACTAAATGTGAGCACACGTTGCTTTTACAAAGAAATTTATGTTAGCACTATACCTATATGTGCTTGTTCTCCGCGATGACAAATCACTGTGTTTCGTGTTTGTTCTCACAGAGGCTCGTCCCAACAATGCTTTCCATTTTAACTAGTAAGAACTATAGCCTAATGGTTAAAGTTCTGGTTCTCTGACTATGATGGCCCAAGTTCAATCCTAGGTGGCAATAGCAATATAATGAAATGAGTCTGTTGGTTCTTTTTCACTGTCTATTTGGCTATATCTGTGAGAGTAGACTTGCTTCCTTCAAAAGGGAGTTTCTGTGATCCGGCATGGGGACCGTTGGCAATGTGAATCAGTGCTTTCCATGTGTAGTCTTTGATATCTACTGGGGATGCTGTTTAGAGCTGGTGAAACGCTCGTAGCGCACACAATCAATAATTGATGTGCTAGTTACTAGCACCATATGGAGTACACTGAAACATGTACCTCTCTGTATTTACTTGCCACGTCTGGTTTTGCACCCAATTGAGGGTAAAGACCCCACTTACGCTACTGAGAGGGTGACGACATAATAAAATTTGTGATTGAGTGCTTAAGCTATGAAACAGCTTGTTCAACCACGTAGGACAGGATGCAATATGGACGATGTGTTTGCTATTGCTTATACTTCAGAGAAGAAAGAAAAGTTTTAAATTAATTACTACAAATGCTGTTTCTTGATTAAACTGTTTATAATGTTTAACTTTGAAATTTTCTTTAGTATCAAGGGAGAAATTTACAGTTATGATGACATGTCATCTTACAGTTAAATATGTGTGATGTTATCTCGAATGTTTGTAGGACATGAGGTCAAGCATTCGAGCATTTGAAGAATGTCTTAAGACAGCTGTTCCACAACCTCCTAACACTGGTGATTTCTTTGCGGTGACTTTGCCAGATTTGACAACAAGAAAGTTGGTAAGACAAGTGATAGAACAGTGTTATTTTGTAGTTGGGAGTTACTACTAAATGGCTAGATTTGGCTCTTTTAGGTGGTGTTTAGCAGACAGATGGATAAACACAGGATAGCTGCAGCTACACAGCCAGACAAACAGACACACTACTCATCTATTATAGCTAGCTAGCTTTAGAGAACTGTGCATGAACTTAGTGGTTTACTGTGCTCTTACACATACAGTAGAGCTCCGATTATTCGAACATATTGGGATTGGAGGATATTTGGATAACTGGTATGAAGCATGCGCTATTACTATACTGGTGGCTTTATTGCATGTGTTGCTTGGATCGTAATTATAATAGCAAACCTGGGAAAATTTTCATTTGTTAATAATCTTAGTTACACAAGAATTTACTGATTTTTGTTTGCACCAAGGCTGATTTTGATTTTTGCCATTGATTTTGTGGTCAGATAAAGCCACACATGAGCTATTTGGATAACCACTGAATTTGGATAAGTGGTGTCTGAATAAGTGGTGCTGTACAAAATTCCAGTAGACGATGATATACATACAAGGTTCTCGCTAGAGATATTTGGGAGCGTGGTGGGATGGGCAGGTCCACGACACATGGAAGTCAACTTCGATTGCCCTTTCTAGCGATGTTCATAGGTTGCGCATGTGCATGTTTTGTAGACGAATGTACAGCAGGTCTGTCTGGTCAAGCGTTGATTGATGTGGACCACTGTTGTTGCTTTGCATGAAGTCATGCTAGTCTAGAGTAGATTTCTAGGTACTACTTCCCGGACAAGGCATGTCCTTTCCAGTAGCCTCGAACTTCCAGACCAAAGAGCATGTGAACTCTAACTTACCGGGTCACTTGAAGGCATCCGGGACTAGAATCAGAAGCAACACATGCTGGGCTGCAATCAACACTTGTACGTACGTTTGGAACGAGGCTATCACCCCATGTTATTTTGTAAGAGCTTAGATTTGTGGCTATTGTCACCTATACTAAGAAATATGGTATTGTGTTTTCAGCAGTATGGAATTCTCAAACATTTCTTAGCTGTAAGACTGTGGACTGCTAGCTACCGCTTCTGAGCGTGATGCACTCCTACTGGATACTGGAGCGCGGCACAGCGCCACGCTGCCATGCTGTAGCGAGAGCCCTGATTTAGTTACTTGGAAGTACATGTGTGATGTATGCTTGTGTGCTCAAGAATAAGTAATTACAGGTAGACAAGTAGACAAACAAAGAAACAGATTGAATCATAGATGGTCATATTATAGGGTAAGCACTTGCACATACTGGCTTGTTAGGGTAGTGTTATTTGTTGTATCAGTTTGCTGGAATCAGCAAGCAGCATTTGTAACTGATAGTTCTTTGTATTGCAATCTCATTTGTATGTTCTTTCACAGACAGTGTTTGGATCAGATGAAGAGTATCTCAAGAAAATTCAGACGAGACTGCATGAAGCGTCAAATGCAAAGAAAGAAAGAGAGAAACGGAGGAGAAAGGTTCTTATTGATCAGCTGAAGGATCAAGAATCATCTCAGGCATGAATAATTATGACTCTTTCAATCTGCTTTTTTCTTGCAAGCTTTTTTGGATGTGCATGTTATCTCATTAATCTTCTTATCTGTGCTTTTGTATTTGTTTATTTGTTTAATTAGTTAATTATTCTATTTGTCTATCAATGTGTCACCATGTAGATTTGTACATCTGACAATTACTGTGATATATTATTGTTGTGCAGAAAGAAAAGCGTAATGAGATTATTGTAAACCACTTGCTACGGCAATCACAGCATGAGAAAAGAATCTGTGTCCAGTTGATGCAAGTATATAAGCAGCCCATTGTTCTTTTACAGATTTGCATATGTCTTTTTGCATAGGTTAGACAAGAAAAGGAAGTAATAAGGCAAAACAAGATCTTTCTTTGTCAACAGTATCAAGAACAAAGACTGAGAGACTTTGTTGATGCTCTTGATAGAGAGGCAGTAAGAAAATGAAAATAGGTTTAACTTCTTTGTACTACCTATACACATTAGTGGTGTTGCGAACTTAAATGTCTTTGTTAATTAAGGTATAATCAATGAGTGAACAATTATTGTGAATGCTGTTACATAAATAATAATAATAATAATAATAATAATAATAATAATAATAATAATTTAATTAATAATAATGATGATGATGACGTTCAGTGCTTTCCTGGTGGTCATTGATATCCACTAGGCATGCTGTCCCGATGTTTGCGGTCACTGTAATGCCTGCAATCTATATCGAATTGGCTAGTCATTGATCGCTGTGTGGACTACACAGAAACATGTACCCTGCTGGGCTCACCTGCCGGGTTGGTGGGTGCCCACATGGGGGTAAAGACCCCACTTGCCCATTATAGAGGAGCATAATTACACATAATAATAATTAAGTCATTGCCAGTGCTTTTGGAATCTACTCAAATCCTTTGTAAAGTCATGCCTTCTTTCTAGACAGCCGTGATGGTCTAAGTACTTCTGAAACAGGGTTTGCTTCCGGTACTTGTAATAGACTTTACAAACCAGACTGATCTGGTTGAGCTCGACAGTCATCGCCGTGGCTTAGTAGTTAGCGACAATGGCTACCACTCCATGGTTTGGGGGTTCAAACCCCATTGACGACAGTAAATTATGAAACTTGTCTGTCTTTCTTTCTCGTGTTTCTCTAGCTTTATCCATGAAACTATGACTCGTTTCAGTCATTGCGGAGTTTCTGTGGTCTGGCGAACAGTCCATTGACGATGATGTTTATTGCTTTCCTGGTGGGCATTGATATCCACTAGGCATGCTGTATCGAGTTTTTGGTCTCCGTAATGCCTGCAATCTATATCGAATTGGCTAGTCATTGATTGGCGTGTGGACTACACAGAAACATGTATCCTGCTGGGCTCACCTGCCGGGTTGGTGGGCGCCCAGATGGGGGTAAAGACCCCACTTGCCCATCATAGAGGGACATAACGACACGTAATATATTTTGTTTCACATGCTGAGAAGTTGGCAAAGTACAGCGACTTGCAAGTGGAGATAAGTCGCATGTGGCATTGTTGAACACTGGTGGTTCCGGTGGTCTTGGGAGCTTTGGGCACAGTGCACGCAGGTATTGCACGGTGGCTGGACATTATTCCAGGTCATCACAACCTGCAGCACTTACAGAAAACAGTGCTTCTGGGATCTACTCGGATCCTTCGTAAAGTCATGTTTTGTTTCTAGACAGCCATGATGGTCTAAGTACTTCTGAAGCAGGGTTTGCTTCTGGTACTTGTAACAGACTTTACAAACCAGACTGATCTGGTTGAGCACAACATATTTTGTTTCATACCACTACATGTACAGTGCTCTAGGCCAGAAAAGATACATATTACTGGTGCAGTCATTTTTAACTCAGTTACTTCTGATATTGTGTTTTCTAAAATTTAAAGGTCCAGGGTCACAGCCGGGCATGCAGACTGGATCATTTTGAAAAGGGTGGACTTTTTCAAACATTGAGTAGCCGCAATTAGACGCTTTTGCACTGAAGTCTCTCTATAGCCTGAATTGGAAGGATCAAAACGTTGCAATAAGAGGTTGCGTTAGACCGTGTCTGGTAATTTCTAGGCTTTTTAGGTGTAGTTCTCAGAAGTTTTTTTTTATCTAAAATCTCAAACTGGGGTTGCTACACTGCAGTTTCGGTAAAAATCGACAACCTCTCTCGCATTTTGAGCCAGATCAGGGTTCCTTACGCTATTTATGTGACCAGGAAAGGACACAACACGTTCACGTACGTTGGATCTGTCTTACTAGTCACGTCTTCCTCAGGCTCTGAGTAACCAAGCGCACTCAGTTTACAGTAAGCAACCAAACAGTTGTATTATTTAAAGTTTACACTGCTGCCTTGCCCGTCAATCGACACTTAAATAGCCAGCTTTGCAATAGTTTTGTCTATTGACTTTTACGCATTCACAATGTATGAATTTCATTTGAAGCGCTTACTGGCGATCAAAATTGATTGTCTTGCCAGGACACTTAGACATATGTTACGTGCAATAAGCTACTACGCAAAAGCTGCCTCACTTAAGATCGGCTCAAGTGCGTATGTCTGACCGTGGCCCTGCACCTTTAACAATCTGAACAGAAATTTCTCCATTTTTACCTAGTTTGTAAAATTGTTAGTTGCTTGTTCTTCTTGTTTGCTTTGTGCTTTTGCACTGTTGGAACATTTAACAGGGCTTTGCTTCTGCAGTCTTATGAGAGTGATGAAATATGAGAGTGATGAAATATGTTGCCATTGTGTCAGTTTTATTTTCGGGCAGTTAATGATCATTACACTACATCTAAACATGGCGTTGCCAATTTTTTAAGAATTAGTAGATGTAGCAGTATCACAGGGTACGGTAGTACCCTGTATGTAGGAATTGCCTTGGTTTTGGAGCGTTGTGGGGCGTGGTCATCTTTTTGCATGCTTAGAAAACATAGCAAATGAAGACAAAAATTTTGCAAAATCAACGAAATGAAATGTTTGTACGTCGTGTACTATATCCTATTTTTGTTTTGTCACTAATCATCTAACAACCTAGAAAACAGTTGCTAGCCTTGGAGCCCCATGCGCCAATTTTCTTCTTCTTCTTTTTCTTCTCCACGGATATCTCTTTTTGTACGTTACATACGGCTGTGAAACTTGAGAAAACGCTTTAGAATTACTCGAACTCTATTCTTTTGATGGCTAGAGAAACCGAAATCAATTTTAATTAAAAATTGTTTCTTTCAAGCAGACTTGATCCAACGACTGTCATCAATGCTATTGCACAGTTCGGGCCAATCGTGGAGCAGTATTTGCGATTGCTTGTCCATGGCAACCAGGGACAATGGACGAAGAGCCAATCAGATAGGCCAAACACATTTATGAAAGAGTTTATCAATAAAACTGTGTAATTCCATCATGTTTGCCATTGTCCGGTCTAGTCTGAAATTGTTTGCGATCTGCGTCACACACAGGATTTGTCATTTTGCAATTGACAAATAATTACGTACACATAGCAATTTATACGGGAACCCAACATTTGCGTCGCATATGCCGTATGTGATAATCTTTGGCTTTGACTACTAGGCCAAGTTCTATTCTAACTGCCGTTGCATATTCAATTATACACGCACGGAAGAAAGAACAATGCAAAGGCACTAAAAATTAGGATCAATATTTGTGCAACGTGCGCTAGGATACTGTACGTGTACCGTAGGTGTACTCCGTAGACCTAGAAACCACTTGAGTAAACTACCTCTGAATCATGTCTAACGAAAGCTGTTACATATAAATAGGTTTAATTAACGCTAATGAAAATGCGCTAAATCTTAGACATTCTTATAAAAGGCTTACAGGCCCTAATGAAGACATGTACACCCTAGCTATGTTGCGCTTTTGCGCACCTAAAAACTTACCAAACTAGAAATTTAAAAAATTTTTTTTGAAAAAAGAAATAGATATATGGAGTGTATATAAAGTAACAGAAACAAGATCTATAGATAATATGAATCGAAGCTAGACATCATTAGTGAATCTTTCCAACTCCCACATTCCCTACATTTTCCATTTTGGGGGTTGGAAGGATTCACTAATGATGTCTGGCTTTGCTTCATATTATTTATAGATCTTGTTTCTGTTACTTTTTATACAATCCCTACATCTATTTCTTTTTTCAGAGAAATTTTTTAAAAATTCTAGTCATATTAGTACTTGGTGAGTTTCAACGGCTTTTTTCTGAAACAGGGAAACATTTTTGTATGTTTTTGGTTTGTTAAGTAAGATAGGTATGCATTATGGAGAGTTTAATTAAAGGGTAACTGACATGCAAAAATCAAAAACTGTTTTATTGCATTTTTCGTTAGTTCTTAACGTCTGTATGCTCCCAAAAATAGAATTTATATTGAAGTTACATTCGTGAAGATATTGAGGCGCAAAGTTGCTTCCGGTTGTGTATATCTGGTATAGTAGGTGTACACACCGTGGCGTATTAGCAGGAACGGAAGTGGCTACCGTGCATGCAGGCAATACAAAATGTCTTACGAGATAGATGCCTTTCGTTTTTTTGCTGGCTGCAGTAATGTGCTCAGAAGAAAATGTGGCTTTGATTCGCTTCTCTAACAATGCCAAGATGTGAAGGAAATTGGCAGCGCGAGTGAAACAAGTGAGAAATCGGTGGGATGGGCCAACTGCACATTCAAACCCGTCTAGTGCGTATTCTCAGCTGGAATGATTCGAATCGGAAGATAACGTTTCTGTGAGGCTTTGGGCTTTTATCCAAGCTAAACAGAGACTGAAGCCTGGAGCATCAAGCTGCACTGGCAGTTTGTTGCAAGGAAGACATTGAGAGGATTGTAACATGACAGTGTGAGAAAGTCAACAAATACAGAAGGGGAGAAAGGATGAAAGAAAGAGAAAGAAATGAAGGGTAAGTTCTGTACTATTCTAAAGATCGATAGTGTTGCTTGTGATGATTTTCTACACTAGATCCTACTGCGTGGAATCGAAGAGATGCATGAGCTTCTCTTGATGTTGATGTGGATTTCATAGACAATGAAATGCTGAAGAATCTGATCAGTGTCCTGGTGTTGGTCCAGTATGTAGCATTGGCAGGTATAAGAATGCAAAGTTGGTTGTAATGGCAATTGTTGTTGTTGTTGGTAGTGGTGGAATAATTACTGTTTATGTAATTAAAATATTTTGGCAAATAGCAAAATGGCGTTATTTTCTTTTTTGTTGTCTTCACACTTTGTTAGAAATCCTAGCACACATACATATCAAAGAATATCCAGTGCTTACAATAATATGCTTACAATAATATAATTTGAATTTTGCTTTTACAGATTGTTGTTGACTGCTTTGAATATAATCGAAATTCCATGAGGTCACAAGCCAAACATCGGAAGGCCCTATGAGACATTGTAGAGTATCTCAAGTAAAAGAAAGCAGGACGTTCTTTAGTAGGAAACCTGGTGGCAATATAATTGTGGGTAGGTGTCATGTGAAACATGCTTGATCTGGCACTAAAAGTGAGTGGTGTTATTTTTGTAGGTTGTGAGTGTTGAAACTTCTGAAGATTGCAATCAATCAACAGTGCCTCACACCTATCCTTTTGCAGCAGTTTCAAACATCCTCATACATTGGAGAATCATAAATCATTAAAGTTGTTTTATGGGAGATTTCATAATCTTGTTTGCTCTGACCATGGGCAACTGATTTTCAAATATTTGTTTGTATGTGAGAAGAAGTAAGTTAGATTTAACTCATGTTCTCTTCAACCCACTTCCAGCACGCAGAGTCTTGTGAGTTGGTGATAGACTGCCGCCATTGTGTGGTGTCTCCTGCGCAATGAAGCTCATCTAGCTCTTCCACGTACCAGCAGTATCTATTGTAGAAAATTGTCACGAGCAACTCTATTGATCGTTAGAATTGTCCTTACCCTTATTTATTTCTCTTTCTTTCATCCTTTCTCCTCTTCTATATTTGTTGACTTTCTCACATTGTCATGTTGCAATGGCTTCCTTGTACAAATTGCCAGCGCAGCTTGATGCTCTAGGCTTCCAGTCTCTTTTTAATATCTTGGATAAAGCCCAAAGCCTCCTAGTAACGTTAGCCTCCGTTTCGAATCATTCTGGCTGAGAATACGCACTAGACGAGTTTGAACATGCAGTTGGCCTATCCCACCGATTTCTCGCTTGTTTCACTCACGCTGCCCATTTTTTCACATCTTGGCATTATTGTGGAAGCGATTCAAAGCCGCGCTTTCTTTCTGAGCACATTACTGCAGCCAGCAGGCAACGAGAGGTGTACTATCTCATAGACATTTGTATTGCCTGCATGCTCGGTAGCCACTTCTGTTCCTGCTAATACGTCACTGCGGGTACACCTACTAAACAACTGGAAGCAACTTTGCGCCTTGATATCTTTAAGAATGTAACTTCAAAATAAGAATTTTAGTTTTTGGCGTATACTGACGTTAAGAACTAACGAAAAATGCAATAAAATAATTTTTGATTTTTGCATGTCAGTTACCCTTTAATTAATATCAACACTATGGTTTGATCAACTAAATTGCCACTTGGTCTATTCTGTTTAGCTCCTTGCTAGAAAAGAAAAAGAAGAATATGCAGTACAGTTGAAGAAAGAACAAGAGCTTCATGAGAAGTTGAAATCAGAAAGAAAACAGAAACATTATGAAAAATGTTATGAAATCTGCTATGAGGTGAGCACATTCATCAACGAGAATAGTATTACACTAGTTGTAAAGATATGATATTAACACTTTTATACGTGAAAAGTTACTTTTAGGTTGCTGCATTTACTGCAATGCATTGGACTGCTGCCTACGTACTGCACGCTAATTAGCGAAGATCCCACGCGGCAGTTGTTTCTTGTAATCTACTACCCCAGCAAAGTACACTTGTAACTGACACTAATGTTCCTACGGACATGATTAACGCTGACCGCAAGGGGCGGTACCTGACCAGACATAGTGGTGATGGAAGCGCATCCGGGGCTGCAATCCACACTGCGTCTGGGGCGAGGTTAGTTACGATGTGCTCTTACCCAGGCAATCTCCTTTCTTGCGATCGACATGTGAACATGGCTGTGTTTTCACTAGCTGCACGGTAGCACCTTAAACTTTTTAGCTTAAAAACGCATTTAAACCCTAATCCAGTTCAAGAAAGAGACTGTTTCCACTAGGAACTTGCACATCCGGGATGTGCAAAACAAACCATCTAGGAACGCCTTATTTTGAAGTATTTGCTACTCTGTCACAAAGTCAGAGCAACTGTTGGTTGTCACTAATTCAGCATCTGCTAGTAGGAATTTGCAAAAGGACATTGTCTTCTCTCTCTCTTCGTAGCTGCTGATTTCTTTCTTTTAGTTATCGACCCTTACATCTTTTTAGGGCAATCCTACCCCAGCCAAATAGTCAATATCATCAAAACGGCGTAGCCATCTAAACAAGCGTGTGACAGTTAAAACTTAACTACTTTGCTAAACCTACTACAAAATAGGTGTAAGAAATCGGTTTAGGTTTAGAATATAACTGGTTTAGCGCAGGTGGAAACAGGTCAATCAGTAAACCAGTTTAGCTTAAAACACTTGCTAAACCAGTTTAGGTGGAAACGCGCTCCATGTTCTTTCACATTTTTATCATGCTAAGCAAGAATCACTGATATTACTAACATGAATAGAGAAGCATTACAGTGCTAAACCCTTGGCCAGTGTATGTAATCGCATACCTCGTCATATGATAATGTTTTGCATACTGAGGTATTAGCCCAACCCACTGGTTTCAGCTAAGGTTTCCAGTGCATTTGTGTAAACAAAGATGCAATTTATGTAACTCGTCTCCAGGCTTGTGTACTTACAGGCCAGTCGCTTCGTCTGACAAACAGATGCACTGTCATGGGCAATGCACGTTCCCCTTCACAAATTCCTGTGCAGCGCCAAGTTCCTATCGAAGACGACTATTGATTTTTGCAACAACAGCCACCCACACCTAAAATGTTACAAGTCAGGTATGTAGCTACACGTACTGCATTGCTCCCAAATTCAGCACCTTCGTTCTCTAAACACCTGCTTGTTGGTGGGAAAACATGCATGTGCAAATGTAGACTAGGTGTTGTTTCTAAACCCTTATGTAAAGCAAAAGACTAAAAACAATGTACGGGATGGATGTCCGATGGCTGAAAACTCGTAGCACAGCTACCAAACTAAGAGAGGTGGGCCTTATGATAAAATCACGTTTGTCTATTGGTCGGTAATGACACCGCTTCTCGTCTATTGGTCGGAATAGCTTCATTTGCATCTGTGCTAATCAAGTGTAAATACAGTCATTCCTCAAGTCGGTGACCAAAGGACTACTGTACCCTTAGCCGGGATATCCGGGCATCGTGTAATTATAACGTTGCTTGCGTGTGTCTTTATGTACAAGAAGTAACACCAGGCCAAGTAATATGTGTCAATTTGCTAGGGAGAATCCGTATCTTATTACAGTTTGCCAGTACTTTAGCAATAAATTGATGCATGTAGACATCCAGCATTGATGAAAGCATGGTTAGTAAAGTCTGTTTTGAGAATTAATTCACCTTTGCAGTCACAACCGAAAGTGGACTGCTGACGCATAACCCTAGAACCGACTGAGCTCATACAGGTATTGTTGGAAAGCTCTATGTTTGCTTTATTCAATTGCGCATGCCTCTCATTTGTAGGATGCTTTACACCGGAGATATGTCTAATTATGTGATGCTTCCGGTAAAATAATGAGATAGAAGGTGGAGTCTTGTCAATCATGTACCGTTCTAATTGCATACCTACTGTAATAGATTGGTACGTTGTCCTAAATAGTAACTAGAAACAGCTTGAGAATATAATCTGCACGCTAGGTACAGCCACTAGGACTCTCTATCGCTCTCTACAGTACCTTCGGCTTTGTTCTGCATGTCAAATTGTATTATCTTAGATACATTGGTTGTCCCCAAGCACTAATTATATCCAAGCTTACTGTACTGGGTAACTACTATTACACAGATGCTTTGAACTTACCTTTACTTTATCTTTAAAATGTGTTTTATGTTCGTTCACTCCATAAAATATAGTGTTTACAAAGCATTCTCGTCTACATTACTGTCAGAGTCCCGTGACTGTTTAACCTATTTAAGTGCAATGAAGTCTTAGGAATGTAGATTCAGTTTTATTCCCTAAAATGAGTAGGTGTTCTTGCTCTATGTAAATGTACATTTGTTTTAGGTGTAACATTTTATAAGACTATGACAAATGATAATTATTACAATGTTGACACCATTATCAATTTGCTGGGCAGTAGGCATTGTGTTGATTGTTTGTTTAGACTGTTCTTCAAATAGTTGAGTTTTCTTTGAAGATTTGTGAATACAGAGAACTCACAGAGAAGTAAATGAATTGATTGTCATCAATGTCATTTCTATTTGTGGTAAGATATGATGTTGACATGTATAGAGCGATTCCTGACAAAATGGTGAGAGAGTGGAAGACACTATTTCATGCTGGAAAACCACTATATGATGAGGTGATCAATATTTTATAGCTAACAGTGTGCATACCAGACTTTCCATAGCCATCATATGACTGTTTACTTGTAGGATTCCAGTCCTGAACCATCTGTTGCTAGTGACCAAGAGGAAGATGAAGAAACAAAGAAACGCGTGGAACTGTTAAATGATGAAGACTACGTAGAGTATAAGGATACACTGGCTGAGTGGAAGCCACCGGAAGAGTTAAGGCAACAATCAGATGAACTGAAAGAAAATGTTTTCTTGGGTCACATTATTCAGAGAGTATACAATATCATCTACCCACCTGATGTAAGATGATCTTCTGACAAAGTTATGAGATCTTTGTTTGACATATGGTTCTATTGTTTATATGTTTGCATTTACTCTAATTACATTTGCATTTACTTTAATAAGGTCCAGAATTTTGTGGCAGTTTGTTGAAATGTACTCTTGTTACACCAAATGATCATTGTTTGACTAAGGACAGAATTAAGTCAGATTGCGTAATGGTTGTGCATGCTCTTTATGTGCAGTGTATTGTGAGTGATAATTAATGGTTTGGTTATAGGCATTTATCATTTTTATAACAGATAGTTTAGTGCAATGTCATGCTTTTTGTCTTGTTGTGACAGTACATTACTTGCTAGAAACAGTTTTCTTATCTTTTAGGAGAAATTCTGAGAGCAAAACAGTTACTCTAATGCTTTAAGTCCAGTGAAGATCTCTTTAACTCAGACGATGTCCTGGAATGATGAAACAGTTGAAAAATGACTCTAAGATTTATGTGCATCTGTTCTTTTTGAAAATCATGTATACATGTGGTTTTAGTGTTGACTTAACGTGTCTATGATAATACATAGTACAGGTATACATGTACAGTACATTTTTGAGCTTGTGATAGTCTTATCCTGTGGCAATATTAGATCAAGAAATAAAACTGAATGAAATAAATAAATATTGCAGAATTCTTCAAAAACCCAAAATTTGCCAAAATGCTTGTCATTATATGCACTTATCTTTCTTGTATTATGGTAACACATTCTAAAAGTTTTGTTCTTTACCCTTTTTACCTTTGTCCTTTGTTTTTTACAAAAAGTCTTGTACATAGCAATCATATCAAAGATGAAGCTTCTGTTGATAGTCACCAACATGTTGGTTTCTATGTTTACTGTAGGCATTGTGATTGTGTTGTTTACTGTCTGATTTCTCCATAGCCTGGGCCTCTGAGACCAAATTTTCCAAAGTTTCCTGTGAAGGTCTGTTTTGTTGGCAAGTCATTTAGTGGAAAGACAACAGCAGCAATGCTAATTTGCAGAAGTCAGTAACTGCTGTTTAAGTCATAGTACTTTGAAGCTTTCTAATTGTTTTTACTGATTTGAACATTTTTTGGACAAATCAATCATGTCATATCTGATTAGGGCATCGAATACAGTCATTGAGTATTGATGATTTGGTACAGGAGGCTGTGGAGGCATATGAAAAGCAAGAACTGGCAGAACAAAAGGCAATGAGTGCATGCATTAGACATATGTAAAAGATGCATGGTAGAATTGACATACCATTCATTGTCTGTTGTGATTGGGTACTCAACTGGTGAAAATGCACTCTACTAATTTTGGTCATGGTATTATTTGCAGGGAACTGAAGAACTCTCAAGCACTGACGAGCTGCTAGCTTCCAAAAGCTTACCAGAGCAACATTCTAAAGCTAAACATGTGTCAATTACTACTCATTCTGGATCACCTGATAGACAAAAGGACATCGACAATCAGATATCTACACTAACCTTGTTTTCTGACGCGAAGCAAACTACTAGATTAGAAGTAAGTGATGAGCAACAGCTAGCAATAGAGTCTACCACAACGAGCTTAGAAGCTGTGACATCAATACCCCATGTTACTATCACAAGTGGTGCAGAATCTCATTCTTTGGTAAGCAATAGCATGGTATGGTCTTAGATCAGAATTTAGTTGTTGATAATGGACAGTCCAAATTATGAAATTTCTTGATTAGTATGTGACAGTTAGTTTGTTTGTTTATTGTTTATTTACCCAGGGAAAACGATGCAGACTGTAAGTCTGATCTTTCATCGTACCCTGCAGACAGTTGGAATCTATGTATTTGTACATTGTTTAATATTCCTTGAATATTAGTATTATTAAACCTGAGTTTCACGTGGAACTGACAAGTGCCATGCATTGTCTATATATTAATTGCTGTAATGCCAAGCAATATCAACAAAAAAGGTTTCAACAGGTTTGTCAAACAGGTAAAGTACAAGGATTACTTATGAATCTAACTTTGGAGAAATGACCTTAATATGGAGAATATAGATATTTTATTCATTGAAAAGGGTAATCACACCTACCCACACAGACACACTTGTACATGCACACACACACACACACACACACACACACACACACACACACACACACACACACACACACACACACACACACACACACACAAACACACACACACACACACACAAACAAACAAACATAAACACACACACATGCATACACACCCCTAAATTTTGTAGATGAAATGTCTTTGCAGTTTTTTATGAACAGAATTTAATTCAATGATTGGGTGTTGAACAAGCAATATGTACTTTACTTCTGTATTCACAATTGGATTATACACGTGAAACTTGGGCAGTCATGGTCAGTACACTAAATATACTGTAAGTGGCTATACAAAGACCAAGGGTGCTTAATAAATTAAGAACTTTAATTGAGGTGACATTAATTAACTCCAAACACCTACAATTAGATGTTTATTTATAGAAATGCTGAATCTTTACAATCATAATTATCTAAAAATATCAACAACCACAAAGTGTTGCAGTTGTGTGGTAATTTACTGACAGACTGTAGTGTACAGTTACATTACATTCAGTACTGTACACTTTACACTTGGCAGCTAGCTCTCTATGCATGGCCAGCGTGACACAGCAAGGGCTGTCAGCAAAGAAACAGGTGCAACGAAGGCAGTAATTGTATGTTTGCAAGTTGTTTTGTGTTTGATTTGATACTCAGGGTCTTCTATACAGGCAACTGTTTATACGGACAGTTCTATGCTCTTACTGTTTGAGAATTGGTGTATTTTATTGTGTTGGACTTAAAGAGATGGAAAGGTTCTTGCTGTTAACATGTTCTTTCAGAGCTTGCAATTTTTATCAACGGTTTACGTTCATCTTCTGTCTACATAGCATTTTTCTTGATGGGGGTAGAAACGTGCTGTCTGAATTTGTAATTTCTATTAGTGGATGCCACCTGACAGTGTGTATCTTCTGAACGGGGTCTGATACTGTTTCCTTAACTAGGAGCTAAGAGATAGATTAGTGATTAGGTTGGGGTCATCCATTATTGTCAACACTTACTCAAGCATACAAAGCATACTCTTTTTTTTGCATGCCCCCTCCCCCGCTCCCCTAGGCATACATAAAAATGTTTGTTATTTTATCTAATGTACAGTGATATTACAATAATGCAATAATTAGAAGTGCTTTCGAAGATTGATATGCACATTTTGTCGTTCTGGCCAGCGGTCTTCCATTGCCGCTGCATGTTCTGCACAACTTCATCGCAAGACAAAGATGAGCTGGCAAAGACAAAAGCGTTACTAAGTGGTGGTACCTGTTCGCCAGTGTTTTATGAACAGCACAAGGTCTCTTAGACGGGTCTGTTCTTACCTACAGCAGAGTGTTTACCGTCCCACGCCATGTACACTTCAAACACGTGTGGCGGACATTTAGTGAGCACTATATGCATCATACACTTGCAACGGATAGCTACGAACTTAGATACAACACACGTACGCATAAATGCAATATCCTGACTTCAGTATCACTTCCTATCTACTTCTGGACCAAAGAAATTATCAACACTATACTCTGTTTTTGGCCCCAAAGCGTACAACTACTCTCACCCCTCCCCTTAGTGTATCCTTTGTACGCTTGAGTAAATGTCGACAATTATCGATGACCCCTTAGTAGTTTTTTATTTAAAGATTGTCATGAAATGTGTTAGGTTAACTGTTTTGGTAACAGTTCTTATGACACTGTTAGTTACCAAGTAACATGGTCTATTACATGGCACTGCTGACTGCTGTTTTACTCTAAAGGTAGAAACTACCTAGTAATTGTGGGTTATTTACGTTGATATAAATGTAGGTTATTACCTGCATTCTAGAGCAATATCGTATGTATTGCTTGAGCACTGTTTATTGCACGAGCCATGGGCAAGTGTGATAACAGTGAGAGGGCAAGAAATATGAGATTGCACTGGAACAAGGATGATAATTAACTTAGTTACCGACATGTGGCCTTTACCCAATTAACATTCGAATAGACTGCAATGTAGTCAGCTTTGAAGTTTCCCGGTTTGGCCACAGGTTCAATTATTCTGTCAGAGATGGCTACCTTGTTGCTGCACTTTACTTTAGTAACTGCGACAACATTTATCCTTCTTTTTTACTTGTAACTTATTTGTGAAATTGTTGCAGTTTGCATAAGATGCCCTGCTAGTTTGTGACGGTGTTGAGGTTTCAATATCAGTATCATGATCCATCCCGTGCATGCAGTGCGAGCATGCTATAAGTATGGGAGCAGGCAAGAACTATGGTATGTGTACAATAACTACGGTATGTGTGCCCTGACTACTGTATGTCTAAACTATGCGGGCTCTGAACCAAATGCTGATATTATTGCACAGTCTATGAGAGTGCTCATTAGGTAGGGGCCACGTGCACTTGTAAAAAATAAACCAGAAATATTACAGATATCAATGCGGTAACTGAGAGTGAATTTTGACGTTCTTAGGTTTTGGTGGTCTTTGTCATTTTGTGTCTTTCTGTTTTTAGGGATGATAATATACAGTGATATGGGCGATTACTACAGTATTATTTTTGAAACTGGGCTGTTTTTCTAGCTTTCAGAAAGAGCAAGGCTTGGAGAAACAGCATATTTGCAAATGCTGAAAGGTCATCCTGTTCCTGACGATGTGATTGTCAAAATTGTTGTGCAAGCTATCAGGTACCGTAGAAAGCATTTGGAATTGGTGGGAGTTGATACAAGCTTAGTAGTAGAGAGGTCTTTGATAAAGAATAGACAAAAACATGAATGACATGAGCATTTAGCTAAAACACAACTTTAATAATTTAAGTTTACATTGCCAAGCCTTGTTGCAAAGAATACAAAAATATTTATGTAATAAGTAGGGATGGTTGCGTATTTTAGCTAGTGCTTGAAGCAATAGGGTCAAAACTTTCTCAGACAAGTACATCTGAAACCAATCTCACACAACTAAATCCTTACTTCACTGATGTTTGCTTTCAAGGTGGCTGCTTGGATAGGAGTGAAGTAGAGATTTAATTGTGTGAGATTGGTTTCAGATGTAAAGTATGAGTACTTGTCTGCGAAAGTTTTGATCCCTACTTCTTCAAGCACTAGCTTAAAATACACAGCCATCCCTACTTTGTTTTAATTATCACATAAATATTTTTGTACTAGCGACATTGCCCGGCTTCGCCCGGGTGCATTCAATTGTGAGGAAGTGAAATTTGGTATCTTGTCTAATATTTTACTTACAGTTAGGTGTTCTAGGTAATTAGCAGTGAGTATTCCATTTACAATTATATTCCATATGCCGCTTGCATAGATAGTGACAGCTGGCTCAAGTTGACGCCAATTTAATTCTCATTTAGAAAACTTGCAAGAAAGAAATGTTTGAGACGCTTCTATAGGCTGAACCAAATGCACTTAGATTAAATGTACGTTGTCTCTTGAACTCGAAACCATTAAGTAATCCATTGTGGCGTGACGTATTGTGACCTTGCATTTGATTGTGACGTTACCTATGGTGATATCGCCTAGAGTGTCCTATTAATGCGCTATTTCTGCTGTTTCAACTATGCGAAAGCGAAAAACTGTTTATTCCCTTGTATGCTATGCTCTTTATAGTTTGAATGTCATCTTTAGCAAATTATCCAATCGATGTCAGACAGAGTAGAGACCTTTATCGTTCGACGGTCGATCACAGAAAGGAGGCAGACTTAGCGAAATCAACATCATTACGTTCATTTTCATTCGGCAAGCACGTCTGGAGAATTCAAGCGACAATAAGCCAAGCGTGAGAAATTAATAGGCGTACAAACGTTTAGGATCTTGTCTTTATAATAGCTACATTGCCCGGCTCCGCCTGGGTGCATTCAATTGTGACGAATTACCATGAAAGTATCTTGTCTAAAATTTTAATTACAGTTGGTTGTTCTAAGTAATTAACATCGAGTATTCCATTTACAAGCGGATTCCGTATATCGCTCGTTAGGTTTGGATAGTGACAGCTGGCTCAAGCTGACGTCAATTTGATTCTATTTTAGAAACTTGCCAGAAAGAAATGAAACGCTCCTAGACTGAACTGAAATGCACTTATGTTAAGCGTACGTCGTCTCTATAACTCTAAAAGAAACTATGAAGCAATCCATTGAGACGTCACGTATTTTTTAATTGTGACGTCACCTATTGTGACATCGTCTAGAATGTCTTATTAAATGCTTTATTTTTGCTGTTTCGACTATGCGAAAGCGAAAAACTGTTGATTCCTTTGCGCGCTATGCTCTTGAATGTCGTGCTTAGCAATCCAATCAATGTTGGACAGAATAGAGAGCTTTATCGCTTGAGGGTCGACCACCGAAAGGGGACCCACCTATCGAAACTGACATCGTTACGTTCCTCGGTAAGCACGTCTGGAGAATTTGAGCAACAATGAGCCAAGCGTGAGAATGTAGTAGGTGCACAAGCATTTAGGATCTTGTCTTTGTGTGTGTGTGTGTGTGTGTGTGTGTGTGTGTGTGTGTGTGTGTGTGTGTGCGCGCGCGTGTGTGTGTGTGTGTGTGTGTGTGTGTGTGTGTGTGTGTGTGTGTGTGTGTGTGTGTGTGTGTATAGATTCTTGTTTCTGTCCTTTGTATAGAAACACATGCATTGTTACTACTCATAGTATATTTGAGAATTAATTGCTTAGACTGCTACGTTAATGCTGCTACTCTAATACAATATACAGAAATAAAGTTTCGTTAATGCCAGGCAATGCTATAACATTATAGTACGCAAGCTAATTTATTGCAAAGAACCATTGTTACAACTCATAGTGTATTTGAGAATTGCTGAGACTGCTACGTTAATGCTTCTACTCTAGATTTATACAGAAGTAAAGCTTCATTAGTACCAAGCAATATAATAGTCTTGTGCAGCCAGCCCCTCTCCTTTTGACTTCATATCACAAGCTAATTTGATTATGATATGGTAATGGATGTGCGTGTTTCAGTTCTATGCAAGCAGGACTCGTACTTTCTCTTGTACCAGTTAGAAATAACAGTCTTTATGACACGCATGTGCACGTTTCTGCGAAGATCTTGTGAGGGACACGGAGTTCCTGTTTGCAGGCCCACGCAGAGAACGGGGAAAATCTAACGAAACTGTCGACAAGTCGATTGGCACTCAGATCTCGCGACTAAATTGACAGGTGTTTCAAGTACCAGGCAAACAACGGGAAAGCGAAGATTCTGTCAGTGACACGAAAATCCTGTGAGTGAAACGAGGATCCAACTGACAAGTCGATCAGCACTCAAGTTTTGTGAGTAGGCTAAATTGTCGAGTGTTTCAAGTCGTACGAAATGAATGGAGAAGTGAAGATCCTATGATCGTATGAGCGGCTTCTAGAATGGTGACGATCCCACGAAACTGGCAACAAATGCGACTCTGTGAAATACAGAGAAAGGCGTGACAAATGGCGTGGCAAATTTCACAGTAAAAAGGTCCCAACGACGTCTGTACGTGCTAGCACCAAAGGGATAGTCAAAGATCATGGCTCCTGTGTAGCCATGCAAGATGATATAAACATTGTGGCATTTTATGAAAGCATTTCAGAGCTATGCTATCCCAAAATGAAATCAGGATTAATATTAACTACCGGTGCTATTCCTACTTTGGTAATTCTAGCGCATTCCCAGATAGCTCATACCTCATATATCACACAGTTGTTGATAGAAACATTCATTATACAGCGTCATTCAGTTTATGCCATTTGCCTGTAGTGCGAAAAGGTTACCTGTACTTGTGTAATGCTACTTGATGCTCGGATGGGCAAATGAGGCGGTCTAAATTTCTAAATTTTACCACTAAGGAAAGAACTGTTTGTGTGTGCATGTGTGTGTGTTCTTCTCTCCCTCCCTCCTTGTCTGTGTGTGTGTGTGTGTGTGTGTGTGTGTGTGTGTGTGTGTGTGTGTGTGTGTGTGTGTGTGTGCGCGGTGTGCGTGTGCATGCATGTGTGTGTGACTGTGTTGTGTGTGCGTCTGGATGTAGCATGGCAGCCTTTTGAGCGCGTCGTCTGTGAAGAATTTTGACCCTCTCCGGCTTACCATCTGACTTCTGCGATATCTTCAAACGCCATCATTACAATAAACCATCTCAGATCTACAAGAGTGCCACCCCAACGTTTGGGATCAAAACAACCGTTATGCTACTCCCACATTGTAAAGTATTTTGATTGCTCAAAGTACTCATTTTTGTGACCTTACATTTATTTCCGGTTATCGTCGATGGAGACGGAGGCCATGTGCATGGAGTCCAACAGTGAAAATTGCAGCGCGACATGGACGAAAAAGTTGGTCTCTAGCATGGAAGGAAGTAGAACGATGGTCTATGGTGTGTGCGGGTGATCTGTACTGCCGGGTTAGCAGGAAGCAGCAGTTTGATCTTGCTGTATTATAGAAAATTGAATGATTTAGGGTGCTGTACATTATATTATCTATTTACAAAATGGTGGTAGATGAACTAAGTATGGATTTGCTTTTTTTGCTGTTTATGCTGTCATCTTTTCAGATGGGCTGGTTCTGGTGTGTGTGTGTGTGTGTGTGTGTGTGTGTGTGTGTGTGTGTGTGTGTGTGTGTGTGTGTGTGTCCAACTTCTGGTCGATGTTATTTGTTCATTCCATGATCAACTGTTGGTAATGGTCAAGTGTGAGCGTCGATTGGGTGATAAAAGAAAAGTGAGAAATGGCTTGAGGCAAGGCTGTGTGCTTGCCCCAACACTCTTCGTGTATGCATTAATTCTGTGATGCATGTTTGGAAATCAGAATTGGATAACAGAGAGCATTTGTTTCAAGTTAGATTTTCAGGAAAACTTGTAGGCGGATATGAAAAGAAGAGAGCTGTACTGAGTCTACAATTTCAGAACTGCAATTTGCAGATGATGCTACTTTTGTGGCAGAGTCGAGAGTCAAAGCAGAGGAAGCACTCCACTCGTTTATCAAAATCTTCTCAGCATATGGTTTGAACATGAGTTATGAGTAGACTTAGATAATGGGCTTTGGTCCAACCTTGTTTGTTGAAGGTGCTGCTGATATGATGTACGTGTGTTTTGCTGGAACCATACAACACGTTGATAGATTTAAATACCTGGGGTCTACTGTGTGATATGTCTCAAACATTTAAAATAACAGGGAGGTTATCCAAGGTTGGCAAATACTTTAGTGCAATTTTTCAATGTCCACACATCAGTAGCCAAACTAATAATCTAATCTTCAATGCAACTGTGATTGCAACTCTCCTAAATGGATCTTGCACTTGGACTATTATTTAACGTCAAGGAAACCTCTCGCCTCATTACTTTTGTCAATCAATGTTGAAGATTCATGACTGGCATCAGTAAATGGAAACAACCCACATTACACGTGCTAACGTTCGTAGGCAACTTGACTGCATAGAGACTGCCTCAGAACTGCTGATGGCAAATTGTTGTCGGTGGTTAGGACATCTACAAAGGATGGATGACCGCCGCTTGCCCAAGCTAATCCTTTATGGTTGGTTGCTTATGCTTGCACCTAGACCACCTGATGGTGTCAAACTTTACTGGAAAGATATAGTTATGTGAGATCTAAGAGTGCTGGGTATTAATAGAAACCTTCAAACATTAGTACACCAAAGAGCACTGTAGAAGCAAGCATGTGTGCTCTGAGGGAGTTCAGGCTGTTGCTATGAGTATAGCAATAGAAGAGAGAAAATGCAGAAGACGGATAGTTCGTCAGGGAAACAACTCCAGCCATAAAGGACCAAACTCCCTTTACTGTGACAAAATGTGAACGACAATTCAAAGCAACATCAGGGATAGAATGCAATATTGTTGAAAGAGGAAAATGACCAACAAAATGAGAATGAATTAAATCAGGAGTACAGTGTGTCAATTGCAAGAGATTTTTCTTGAGAATCTCTGACATGGAAAGACATAAATGCTGCTAGCCAGTACATCGTTGACATGTTCCTTTTTGCTGCTGACCATTATCCTTTGGGATGGGCTACTGAAGACCGAAGTGTGTGTGTGATAAGCACACCAATAATCGTTAATCATTGTACATGAAATATTTTTTTGCCAGTTGTTACATGGGATTACTGGAAAGAAGTCAATTGCTAAACATTGGTGGCTTGACCTTGTTTTATACTTACACTTTGACTCCTATGGTACTTTATACATTAGATGTGTCTTTACAACTTGCAACAGTGCATTTACTTGCTGTTACTCTTCTGAAGTGGAACTCTTGTCAATAACTAATTTGCTATTTTCACTGTGGTGTGAATATATAAAATAGTAACTGGCTGTAGTTAAATTCTAACGCAATGACTACCGAATGCTTTTATTAACATAATTTTGCTGCATTATCAGCAGTGGCAAATTTATGTTTATATGCTGGGACATTAGAAATATGATTGTTGTCAACTTATTACTTTGTATAATTATACATATCTATGAACTAAGCTTAGTCTTCAATATTATCAGAGGCAGAGTTCTAATTTAATTAAAGTATTGGATACCTCATATGTTTGCTTTTACGATACTTAGAAAGGGCAGGAGTAATATGAAATTGTCTTGTTTTTTTGTTAACTTGTATGATATGTTACAGGCAAGTTCCAGCTGGAACTGGATGGATTCTAGATGGTTACCCAACAACACTCAAACAATCAAAGGTACAGTAAACTTCATTTTTTGCTGACAGAATGTCTAGTTATCACTATGCGAGGATTCTGCAATGTTGCTATATTTGTGATAGCTGTTGGAAAAAGCATTAAGTGGTTTTCAGCTCAAGAGCAAGACCATAGCACTATCTAGAAGTAGACTGGCTTCACGAAAGCGAGCTGTACTTGTGCCTGGAAAAGATTCGTCTGAAACGGTTGGCTTTAGTAGGCAGGAAAATTAATGAAATGAAAAGCCAGGAAGCAGCAATGCAGGCAGGCAGGTAGCCTCAAACTTCCAGACCAGAGAGAGAGCGAAGCAGGCAAACTCTAGTCTGGACCAAAACAATACTAAAATAATTTCAGAAGTACTTATCAAAAAGCAATGCTAAATGGTAGTCTAACAGCGTAGGATCGTTTTACCAAGTTCAACAATGAGATGGAAAGATACCATGCTTTTGCATTACACAAACATATCATTTGTAAATGCCATGAGATCTCACGAACGAACGAAGAAACGTCTGCCGTGTTTGCAGCGATATCTTGGTGGACGGCATGAAACGATGACTCTTTGGCAGAACGCTCGACTAGCGAGACTACCGCTTGACCAGTTGTCAAAGCTGATGGTCTAGCGGCGCTGCTGTGCATGTCCTGTCACCGCAAGCTTGAAAAGATCAAAGAACTGGAGCTGAAACTAAGATGCGTGCGTGCACCAGAGTCTTTATTCACAACTCTGGCGTGCACTCAGCGCCTCTGGCGTGCACTTAGTGCCCACGAGGATTTCACGTGCGTAATCAGTGTTAGTGCACTTAGCATAACCAATTACTGCTAAACCAATTAGAATGTAGAGTCAACATTCCGGATCTAAGACGCTATTTCCAAAATCATTTTAGTATTGTTCTGGTCCAGAATAGAGTTCACGTGCTTTGCGTGCTCTTTGGTCTGGAAATTCGAGGCTAGCAGGCAAGCAGGCAGGCATGCAGGTTGATGGACAGGCAGACAGGCAGTTCTGCAATATTTTATTAATGGCCGGGCCTACATATGATATAATCAAATTATTATCTAAACTAGTCTACAGCATTATACGAAATTGGTTGAAGTTCATGATGTTTTGGAAGGATGATCTGTCTTGCTATTATGAGGCTTCCTGCACCTTCAAAGTTTGACAGAAATATTTGTATTGTTAATTAAGGTCACTGAGGTACAGTGTATGACAGTGGCTGGCAAAGAGTCAGCATAATGCTTTGTGGGTTTTTAATAAGCCATTCTTCAGACTTTCATTGGCACTCGACAAATTCAGAATTAAGGATTGCTGTTGCAAGAATGGGGATTTCAGGTTTCACAATTGGTGTTGGAGTTCCCATGTTTTTTATTATTGGAGGTACATCTTACAGTTTTTCATGTATTCCAGTGTTACACAAAGTAGATTTTAGTTGTCAAAATCTTGTCAAATGGACAGGATTGACTCCACCATGTTAGATGTCACCCAAGTATGTTAGAGACATGGAATTTTTGTGATTCTTCAATGCTTCTTTAACACACATGTGGTAGTAGAACAGCTGCAACCGAATGGTTTCTGATACTTGATAAGAGTACAGTGCGGGACAGCATAATAAATGCCCGTGCGCGCGTTAGCTCTGAAAAATCAGCATAGTTTGAGTTTGCCTAAACGTTCTCGCTTGAAACTTTACACATTTTTTACTTCTAGTTCGTCCATTATCTCAATGTAAAGAAGGTATCAAAGTGCGTCTTCATATGGAAGGGATGAAAAGGCTTGACTGCCTACTAAATTTCCTTTTCTCTACGAAAAATATACTTTGCCGAAAGTCAAAAAATATTGCTCACTGACATTGATAACATAATGTTCTAACAATCTGCCATTGTGAATTTTTGAATTTATATTGTATACTTGAGATATTTGTCAAATGAGGCCCAAAAGAGGATACACTTTGGAGCATATCATTCTCTCATTTGGGTGTGCATTTGGGTTGCTGTAAAACGCAGACTGAAGACTATACAGACTACAGACTATGCAGACTACAGACTGCAAGACTGCAGACTACGGAATGGGACTTTGGCTGTCTCAAACGCATGCACACGTACTTAGGCACATACCTTCACGTGTTGTTTCCGGCTTTGTGCTTCAACTGCGACATGTTGGCAGTGGCTCAACATCATGTTCAATGAAACAACACGGCTAAGCCTCATCAATCTATGTCGATCGCACGCGAGCTAGTGAATTCAAAACCAGGCGACCAACGCACTAGACAGCTTAGCTTAGTGTTTCTCCGTTATAAAATGTTTCTGTTGATATTGTGTGTTGTGAAACGACAGTTGGAAATGTGAGTTGAAAACAATGGATATGATAGCAATCTTCTTGAAAGAAAGGCGTGACGTGTTGTCTCTCTCTTATTTATCTTTTGCTTCCAGTCTTTCGGTTTTTAGAATACATATATTGGAGATAAGCAGCTATATACTTGCTTTCGACCAACGTTTGTTGCAGTGCATTGCATACAGTCAAATACAGGAGATATCTAGGGATGGATTCAGGTATGTTCTTCTAATATTGCCCAGTATCAAACAATGAAGCATTAATTAAAATTGCTAGGACAGTGAACATAACGGAAATTGCTGCATTGTAGTTTTTCAATATAAGAATGGTGTGGGAAGTGTTTTGTCTACAGATGTCTGCTCTAGGTGTGTTGATATGGTCAGTGGGTAATTGGGCTATTCAATTTTTGTCATTCTATATTTGCATTTCTAATTTTCTCATTTCTAATTTTTAATTTTTGCAATAAACAGTTATTTAAAATGCCACAATTTCTAATTCTTAAAATTTAAAATTTTTGATTTCTAAGTTTGCTAACATCCAATTTTTCAACTTGCGCTTTCAGATGTCGCTTCACCAGACACAATACTGATAAACAGAAACATTTTACAAACAGACTCTGTAGTGCGTTGGTCACCTGCAGCTGGTTTCACTACTATCATGCGATCAGTGTAGATCTAGGTAGACAACCTACACGCTCGCATAGATCGAGATAGAAGCAGCTTCGAAGAGGCTTAACTGTGTTTTTTCATTGAACATCATGATGAGCTACAAGTTCTCGCTGCCAACATGAAGCGCAAGGCCGGAAACACATCAACTCGTGAAGGTATGTGCATGTGTTTGAGACTGCCAAAGTCTCCGTTTCGTAGTCTGTCTGCAGTCTGTGATTTATAGCAAACCTTCGCATAGACCGAAACTTTATCTAGAGTATTTATACGCATTGGACTAAAAATCGTTTGAATATGCATCTGTTTAGTTGTTTCTGTAACACAACCTATTGATATTGATTGAGCACAGCTGCCAACTCTCCCGCATTAAGTGGGAGACTCCCCCATTTGGGACCAGACCCTTCTCCCACCTACCTGCATTTGGCATCAAATCTCCCACATTCTGACCATTGGTGGGTGTGACTAACGAACGGGCATGACTGACATGCAGGTACAGGTGTGCCTGTTCTGTGTAACCGTATCTGCATGTACTTTACGCATGGTAGTATAGTAAATACCTGATACATTAATTAATGTGTATCTAGCCGTTTATGTGTGCCAGCCTCTCTCTTTATCCAGTTCTTTCTATATTTGGTCAACCGGATATAGAAGGAGGAGTTGATCTTGGGAAACTCATTAGATAAACTGTTATACCATAATATCAACTAATTTTAGCTTAGCCAGCCCCTCCCCTTTTCTATTTTCTAACCATGGATGTGCTGTTGTCACTCTAAAAAAAGCCGTCTGCACGTGGTACTCTACTCTGACAGAAGCCTTCTTTTCTAAAGTGAACCAGACGGTTCAACCGGAAGATGTGTGACTCTGTCTAACTAATTAATAATTAGCTACATGTACTATAATTTATTAATTAACTTAATGGCTTCTACTCCAATTGGGCACATTTTGACATAAAATTTATTGATATTTATGTGCTATTGTAGGTGTGGCTAAAAAATTTTATCCTGATTTATCTCACATTTTCGTCGGAAAACTCATGCATTTTGGTTTAGCTAGGTTGGCAGGTCTGTGAACACAACTAATAAATCTAACAGCAAACAATCATATAGCAGTCAATAAAAGCAACAGCGCAGCTGCAGCAGCGCTCATGGCGGTTTCTGATGTCTAGCTGCCTGTGAACAAACTCAAACAGCAACAACGGCAGCATCTTCAGATTGTCAGACGCTAAAGATCTTACCCACTCATCCAAACTATCCTAAATGTCGCTGTCCGTGAAAGAATCTGAGATTTGATCGAGACTGTCAGGAGCTGAGAAGCTGTTATCTAGAGATGGAGCTGTCGTCCCTGCTGCCATCGAGTTTCTGAAATGGGCCCCTCTCTTGATGATGTTTCTGTCCCCTTCCGTTTTGCTACCAGGGCGAGCATTTGAGATTGGACCTACTTCTTACTCCAACGCGTGGAGTCCATGGCGATAGCAGAGAGGGAGTGGTAGATTTAGCATAACTATGGCATTGTCAGGGCATTGTCCAATCACCAAACAGCCATGCCCATGCAGTAGCCAATCATTAAACAGAACGCTAACTTTGTTATTTCTATAGCTACAACCACGTGGCATACACCTTTAGATAGCTCGTGCTGCAGCGATTACGCACATACGTGGGATGGCCCAAAACTACGCTAGATGAAATTTCTAGCGTACGTTAAAGTTGCGGGCATTTATACTGTCCCGCACTGTACTTCAACTTGCGTGTCATCGAGATATGTGGAGGAAGACAGATAGGCAGAAAGACAAACTAACCCTAACCTAGGACAACACAAATGCTAGTTTGACTTGTGGAATGCAGCTAGGGGATAATATGATCTTGTAGGTTCTTTAATAGTTCTTTTTGTTTTAGTAGATGGTTGTGTTATTGTTGTTTACTCGGGAAACAAATATGCTATTGTATTGTAATTCCAATTTGAAACTTAGATAGAGTAGAGTAGATTATTGTTGCACTAGTATGTACCTTTAGAGCTTGTATTCTAGCGTACAGATTTACAGACAGACAGACAGACAGACAGACAAACAGACTTTCTAGCTAGATAATCTCTTAGACTACTATTCCTGTCATATGTAATGGTTAATGGTTCTACAATTCTAGGCATCCCATTAGGAATAGATGAGATAAATGTGTTGAGTCAGTAATCAGGAAACAACCTTTGTAAGCACCTGACTGAGATAGAGGACACTCAAAGTGCCACGCTATTACTAAAATTTTGTCACATTTCTTGAGTCAATCACTTAGCTTGTTCAGTACCTTTCAAACTTCTCAAGCCAGCAGCTGATCTTCATTATTGTCAATTGGGATCAGCCTTTACTACTTTGAGGGGATGCAAATCAATAGATGACACGGTTTGGCACCAAACAACTGTTTCAATCAAGTACAGTGGTTGGTCTGTCATTGGTTTAAAGGTTGCTCCGTCAGCCTTTCTGGGTTCATGGGCTTATTTTTAAATGAATTATCAATTCGTTTTCTGGATATGAAACTTGAAATTGAAATAGAGAAATTTGTCATGTCAGCACCGTTTGTGGGCGGTCTAGGTCAGCAGACACTTAATTCAATTCCACCATCTCAGCCCTTACCTGAAATGTTATCTGACTTGAAGAGACTTCAACACAAGCTTTCAACAGAAAATGCTAAAGCCGAAACAACTCGCTAGTTGAGAATGTAGCAACGCTACAAGATGGGGCTAGACTTCACTCTTTGCAGGGCAAAAGTGCAGGATCTTGGCTGTTGCTATTCCAACTTTAGGAAAGCTAGGTTGCACTAAAATCCTCCGAATTTAATTTTGTTGGCGGCTTACCTGAGGCTTAGTCTTTCCTTGCCATTATGTGATAACATTTGGACACGTGACTGTGTTCGAGCAACTGGTGACTTGAGTAGATATCATCAGATTACATGTAAAACATGGGGCGGTCCAGTGGTGGTCACATCATTCAATAATGTCTGCATGGTCAGAGTATCTAAATGATCTCAAAATTCAACACAGAACAGAGCCAAAGATAGATATGCTACCTCTGATAGTTGCCCTGACATTTGTTTTTGATTCCGGCATTGGTTTATGTAGAGCTGGACATAGCATTCACACATCCATGGAGTTCAGATGTTTTCCAAGTTCAGCTGCTATGGGCAGAGCAGTGGCTACTAGAAGAGGAAGACAGGAAGTTGGTCCGCTATGAGAAAGAGAAGCATCTGAGTGGGTTGTCCATGAAGAGTTGTTGCAGTAGTCTTAGGGCGCGTTTCCACTAGCGCCTAAACCGGTTTACAAGTGGTTTAAGCTAAACTGGAATAAGAATTGACCTGTTTCCACCTGCACTAAACCAGTTGTATTTTGTACCTAAACCGCTTTCCTAAACATACTTCAAAGTAGGTTTAGCAAAGTGGTTTAGGTTTAACTGTCACGCGACAGCAGCACGCTTGTTTAGATGGCTTCTGACAATGCTGTTTTGATGATATTGACTATTTTGCTGGATAAATATTGCCCTAGAAGATGTAAGGGTCACTAACTAGGGGAAAGAAATCAGCAGCTACGGAAAGAGAGATTTCAACTTCTAGCAGATGCTGAATTAGTGACAACCAACAGTTGCTCTGACTCGGTGACAGAGCAGCCCAATACTTCAAAATAAAGCATTCATACATGGTTTGATTTGCACATCCTGGATGTGCAAGTTCCTAGTGGAAACAGTCGCTTTCTTTAGTTTTTAAACGCGTTTAAGCTAAACTAGTTTATGGTGCAGCTAGTGGAAACACGGCACTAAAAGTTTTGGAAGATGGAGAAAGAAGGCAGAATCATATTTGGGTAATTTGTCCAAAAACTTTCCAGAGATGACTTTAGGAGACCAACCAGGGCAGAGTTTAAAAAGGTGACAATGAGATGCAATGCTAATGTATTCGTAAGAAAAATTTCCAATGCTTTGTTAGGAGAGGACAAATGGTCTTTTGACCTATAGACTTTTTAGAGAAATGGGATCCCACTATCCCATTAGTCAATTAGTTTAATAAATTTGTTAGTTGTTTTAGATAATATTTTTCATTAGGACAAAGTAGTTAGTGTAACTGCCTGCTCGCGATTCACCGCACACGCACAGACACGCCCACATAAACTTGAAACCGTGCCACGATTTCAAATTGTGTCCTAACGAAGCAGAGCAAGTGATCATCTTAGGGTGCACCACGTTCTATGACATAGTCTTTATTCCTAGTACAAAGAGAAATGCGAATTGTGTTCCTGTCCGCCACGGCAGTTTTTCTCCTCGTACTTGACATTTCGAGAAAGCTAACGACAAGTGTGTTAGGTTCTGTAACCACACATGTACCATTTACCATCTTCAAATAGCTTGCTGTTAAACGGCAAAGTGCGTTCTCGATCTTTTCTTGTTACACGTGATCCGGAAATTGGTGGCAACCAGAGCATTATTGTGCACTATCATGATTGCATCAGAAACTTGGAGCGTGAAAGTAGCCACGGAGAGGTGCTGGACGCCGCTGACAATGCGGATCGCACATCTATCGTGTATGATAGCTACTTGCCTTGAAGTTTTGAACCTATTTTTGGGTCACGTGCAACGAGGAAAAGATCAAGAAATCACTTTGTCGTTTAGCAGAAAGCTATCTCAAACTGGTAAATAGTAAACATATGGATAAACGATTTCAAGTTTGTGTAGGTGTGTCTGCACATGCGCATGAATTCGTGAGCGAGCACCTTTAAATTCGAAGTATATGAAGTCCGCCAAACAGACAGACAGACTCAGCATATAAAGAAGAAACCAGCTTGATATTTCCTTGGCTCACCCTTGGAGCCAGTACATCTTAACAACTATGGCAAGTTCAGATGAAGCAGCAGCAATTATAAAGAAGAGAGGAGGTCAAATGGGAAATACTCTAAGTAGCGTTTGTCTAAGATTGTTCCCTTTTTCTTGTAACGCTGGTGTTTGAACACTTTGGTGATTGGGGAGAAGAAGCATCAACCAAGTTGTATCATGGGAAGATGCAGTCTTGCTGACTTTAAAACTCACTAGGGAAGATGCAATCTCGCTGACTTTATGACTCACTTGAGAAGGCAGTTATCTGTACAGCTACAGCAATGCAACGCTTTGTTTTGGGTAGAAAATCATCAGAGTATTCTGTGGACAGAGAATTGTTAGTAGACTAGTCATTGTCCAATTTTCAGCTCACTATACTAATTATTGGTTTTTGGCTTCTTAAGGGAGCTTTTCATTCCAATTAGTGTGTATTTGTGTGTTTGTGTGAACCATAATTGTGGTTAGTGTTTGTTGGACAATCCTTAATACTTGCTTTTTAACGTAGTCTTTTGTGTTGGTATTTAGCTTAACAGGTTGATCGACAGGCAGATAGACAGACAGACAGACAGACAAATGATAGTGGATATCATTTGTGGGATTGTCAAACGGGTGGTCAATATGGTCTCGTGATATAATCCACCATCGCAGGGAACTAAGGAACCGATATACCACTATAGACAGCAGACTTGACATTGTCTTTTTCAACTCTGATATCAGATGCAACATCAGTCTCGACATCTCTCTGCCCACTTATGGAGTAGTGATATTTCCCCACACCTGCAGGAGTTGATGGTGCTGCTGCCGAGAGGAGAAAAGACAGGAAGAGTGCAAACACAACAAACAACAATTAATGGGAGGCTCAATGTTCAGTACAATTCCATTAGAAAAGAATATTTTGTAGCATGGGGATGGATCGAAGTGAATTCCTGAAGAAAGTAGCAAAGAAGTCATTGGATGAAGTCAGAAAACCAATTGAAGTGGAGTTTATTGACTTCTGGATCAAAGTCTTCTCAGTCCAACTACGAAAAAAAAAGTGCAACACTGTAGCTAGGGCCATTAGTTCTTTCAAATTTTGTCTTTAGTTATTAACCTGACGTACGCATGTGCTAGGGTTACAGTAATACTGCTGTAGACAGCTGGACAATTCATTCGTTGGACGGTCAATTGGAATGCACCACAAGCGCTCATTGTTATTGCTGGTGTTAATTATCGTGCCAATTGATGTGATGATGTCTTTGAATGCTTTCAAGAGGTATTGAATAGCTATCAGATGTCAACAATCCCACGTGCCACTCAAAGTGTCCAGGCCTCTTCTACACTCTTCATTGCCTCTATGTAATTGGATTCAAGGTTGAAAGCAGCCGAGGATAGCACTTTAGTGCTTCTTCCTTTTAGTTCATGAACACTGATAGTAGTAGGACAGTATTATATAGTTACTAGCATTGCAGAAGTATGTATCTTGTATGTTCAAGTATATGTGACAGACACACAGACAGACAGACTACAGAAAAATGCAACTCGAGAGTGATATAGAAAAATAGAAAGACGTTGTTTTGGTGCTTCCTATAGCTTTTGCCTTTTTGCCAGTTCTTGTAGAAACAATTTTTCCATCTCGCCCAGCGGCGAAAATGTTCAAAGATTAGAGGGATGATTGTGGATGTTGAGCCACTCAGCAAAACTTCCTGTTCGTATTTTTCCATTTTTCTCTGTCTCTTCAGTGCTACATAGCCATCTACCTGCTCTGATTGTTTGACGGTATGAAGACTGTACATATGAGCCAAAGAAATATCCAGTTCAATATCTTCCCAGACTCCAAATCAAAGAGCAATATCTGGACGAATTTCTGACTTTGCATACCTGTTTTGTGGTTTTTTGTGGTGAAGTATTTGGAGCTTGTTGAGACATTTAACATGATAAAATAGTGTTGTGCTTCCAACCTTCATGTTTGCAGGTAAGCAAGTTATAGCCTTCTTTATCGACATCTTTGCTGCACTCACATTGAGCAATCCAATTGCTAAATGGTATTTGCAGACCCAACCTCAAACTGATGCTAAGCGAAATTTGTTAGGATTCATTGTGTACAAGCATGACGTTGGAATTGCTTCCAGTTAAGCACTAGATGCTTTTCCCGTAATAGATCTAACTCTAGCTTTGTCTTTATCTAATGCAAGAGAGCTGAACACTTTATTGCTATTACTTTGCAATAGAATCACTAAAGCGATGTTACAGTTTTGTAGGTTTAGAGAAAAGATCATAACAAGATCTCTGTTGTGGCTCAGTGCTCTCTTGTGAACTTTCAAAAGGCAAGTTATCAATGGCTGTTGTCAGAGAAGCTTCAACAGACCTGCTAGACGTTTTGATGTGTTGTGTACTCACTTTGCAGATCAGATGCCCAATCTCATCCGTCATTTGTGGAAATCTCTTAGGTAATTCATTGAACAAATTTGCCCAAGCTGCTATAAAAGCAGAAGGCAATACACTGCCAACTGAAGTTAATCCAACTCCACTATACTTTATCTTCGAAACAGCTTTATTCCATTTGTTATCATAAAGTGATTAAAGTACCATGACATTAACATAAGTGACCCGAGTAAGGGTGTCATGAATCCTAGCAGCTGTAGCAAGATAATTAAGACGAGGTATATGACAATGTCTCAATAAAGTATAGCACTTTGAGGATCATTCAATTCAGCCTTAGTGAGCAAAAGGTTTGACCAGATTCCGCAGGTTTGGCACAATGTTGACTAACATAGGTCTCAAGTCGTATTGGAACTCCCAAGATCTTTATCCCATTTGTGGACACTGGAACAGAAAAGAGCTTAGCATCCTTAGAATCAGAGCCAACAAATAGCTGGACAAATTTCTAACTGAGCTGTCTCCCATCTCATATACCAAAGAGCTTGTGTTGCCATACATTTGAAAAATGTGGTTTAACAATTCCAGAAATTGAGCAGCAACTTCATGAATCAAATGATATCTGGATATAGAATTGAATGCATTGGAAACGTCTGTCTTCAGAACTGACAATGTTGGATATTGGTTAATAAATAACTGGATATGGTTGCAATTAAATCAATTCTGCCCCATCTGGGGTTGCTACTCCATGTTGTAATGGACTAAAATTAGCCTTAAAATCTTTTTGCAATATTGAGAACAAATAGATCCTGCTGTTAATATTCTTAAGCTTTCTCCAATAGTTATCGGCTTAATGTCTCCATTTGTTTTTGGCAGAGCAATTACTGCTGAAGCTGATGAAAGAGGATTTATAGCTCTGGGAACCTTGCCAGCTGCAATAGATGAACAAACCAAAGAGAGAAGATCTGAAGATAGTGCATTATCCAATAGCAATCAAAAATGTTTATGATGCCATCCAGAAGGACCTGTTCCTAAACTCGTAGGGGCTTTATGAAGCCTGTCAAACAACACAGACTTGTCTAGTTGAAAAGTTGATATGTCCTGTGATGTTGGGACATGGTGATTCAAGGCAGTTTTTCTAGAAGGATGTTTTTGTTTTCAGCTTGTCACTGTCCCCCTCCCCCCCCCCCCCCGCAAGGTGGTACCAAACTGCTAGATGTTAGAGCCTTAGTAGCTCTTGACAGTTCACCCATCTTAACATACCTTAATTAAAGCTGCTTTGATATTGACATCTGTTTCATTTGAGGTTCTTGATGAAGACCTTTTTGCTTTCTGATGAAGGAGCTTGCGCCAATGATAATGAAGAAAACGCTGATGGATTGCCTTGATTGCTTGATTTCCGGATTTACCTTTCGTGGGTGTGGACGAAGAAACATTGTAGGAAGAAGAAGTTTCCAATCGATTTCACTCTCTGTATTCTCCTCAATCTTTGCAGTGGAATGAGACAACACTCTTAGAACAATGCTCTGAGACATTGAGGAATATGCCGAACAGATCTTGCTGGCATAAATATCAGGATATCGTCAACCGTCAAAGATTATGAAGTCCCACCCATCCAGCTGCATTGTAGACTATGGTGAGAAATTTGAATGTAGCAGTATGTTTGATTGAGGGAGTACATTCTGGATAGACAGCAAGCGATGCTGGCAACGTCACCGCTTTCGTTGCTGTAGATGATTCAAATTTTGCAGACTTGTGCGAAGCGTTTCGTGAAGAAAATGAATGTTGGCCTACCCGAATGAACCAAAGTGAACATTTCACATCTAACCAAGCGATGTTCCTTCACAAAATTGCCTGGACACTCATTGGAGTAATGTAACAATCAAAAATGAGCTAGAACTCGCCAAATAGGACCTCGATAGTAGCAGTCTACTATTGGGCAATCAACATCCCTAAATAAAGCCGAAACAAACCACAGCAAGCCCAGTCAAGCGTCGAAATGAAGAGCGTGGTCACTCCATATCTGACTCCAAGCAACATTCGGGGACAGGCAGACAGGTAGACAGACAGACTCAATTGAGAAGGCATTTTTATACAGTTACTACAATGTTGTAACACAAGTGTGATTATCATAAAACTTGTGATGATTTTATTGGGACCAAAGGCTATTGTTAGAGATTTGATGACTGTCAAATTTGTTGTAAAAATAACTTGTAATGTTAATGCCATGTGGGGTCTAAATCAGTAGAGAGTAATTATGTAAAGGACTTCAGCTTTACTTTTTTAAGTTTTCGATGGAAATTTTGTGTATTTGAATATATGTATTGATGGACAAACAAACAGACAAACAGACAAGGCAGATGGACGGATGACAGACAGATTGTTTTATTCTCTCCTGACCTGTGAATGTAAAGGCCTGTCCACACTGGCAACTGGATCGCGATCCGATCGCGATCCAACCGCAACGCTGTCCACACTTGCAACTCGATCGCGATCGGATCGCGATCCGTCCGATCCACATCGCGAGGTGGATTCGATCGCGATCCGATCGCGATCGGTTGAATCCAATTAGAAATAGTGGGCGTTACCTTCACGTACGCTACGCGTGTAGTCGGAACATCTAACACTCCTCACTCGTCTTTGTTCTCGCTCACCTTACGTCGCTGTATCAACGCTTTCTACAAGCAAAGAAACCACACATACACATCGGTCATCAGTCACGTGATAGCGAAATGAGGCGGAGGTATCGTTTTCAAAGTGCAGTGTGGACGCTCGCTATCCCGATCGGATCGCGATCGGCTCGCGATCGGCAGGATCGCGATCGAATCGCGATCCATTCTGGTCTAGTGTGGACAGGCCTTAACAATCGCAAAAATGAAAGCATTCTAAGCATTAACAAATAACTACTGAAATGTCTGAAGTCATAGCTATTATCCTAATGAACATAGTGCTGAATATCTATATCAAAGAAAAATCATCTATCTTACCTACATGCAATCTACTTATCTTCTTTATTATAACTTTAGCATTACATCTCTGAACAATTATAGAAATCTGCTTACAAAATCTCGTCCTGAGGTTGGCTTCAGTACTTCTACTCTTCGGATTTTTTATTTCTTTGAGAGTCTGTTCAGGAAGTTATCAGCCTTCGGACCCCAGAACCCAAAGTGTTCAAAGCCAGGGGAACTAAGTTAGATGCTGTGCCATCCTGAACTGACAGTGACAGAGCTTCGTATTTTCTTTTTCATCTCACATCTCTCAGCTGCATAGCCTGTCTCTTCAGATGCTCTGTTTAAAATGCACTTGCTCCAGGGGTGAGCCATGCTCATGTCCAACTCTATGCTTGATTCTCCTGATGCATTGCACACCAAAGATCAGGGCGATTCTCAGATTCGATGTACTAGTCTCTTGGGTTCTTGCTATGATGCAATGGGAGCTCGTTCAAACAACTGCACCATCTCAACACTATAGAAAATTGTGCTGCCAGACTGATCCTTCCCCAAACTTGCACATAAGGAGATGATACCCAGTTTTGTTCGGTTCTACTCCACATTCGCATTTGTTTATGCATGACTTAAAAGGCATCTGTAGACTGAGCCTCAGAAGGGACGCTAGACGGAAATAGCCTTGACACTAAATCTTCCTTCGCTTTTGGTGGTCCTCCCAATTGAGGATAGCAATGGGGCGGTATCACGTGATGTTGTCTTTGTAAAGCGAAGGGAGGCCTACTAACTCTATGTCACGTGACAAACTAGTTTGTCACCTGACCTATTTTGCAAATGATGATTGGTCGACTGTAAATCACATTTGAGCTACTTTCGGATTATTTCCTCTGAAACATGCGGAGATCAGTAAACAATCGCTCACCTCACAAGTGTCATTTAGTGTGCTACAACAGCTACCGACCGAAGACTAACGTTTGGGCGCGTTTGTAGGTTGCAAACAGTTGCAGTATTCTCCCTACATCGCAGCGAGTGAAGGTATCTCTTTTAGTTCTGTGCAGTGATTGCTTCTGGAGTAGCTTCAGGCTGACATCAGCCACGTAGAAATTTCATGCGCAGTTGCAATGGCATTCGATCCATTCTGGGAGCGCGATGATGGTTTAAGACAAAAGCGTACATGTACAGTAGCCTAATCGCTATTGCATTGTCTTCTAGTCAACGACAAGAGAGGACAGAGTCTGTGCATTGTCTTTTTGCGCGCGACATGGCCATACAGTCTTTGCGCTCGTTTCTCTACGCTAACTAAGCAGCATCACAATGGCCAGCATGCATAGTTACTGACTGCATTTCACCCTTTTCTGTTCTAACACCTGCTGTAAACGAAAACACACCTGATCTCTCTTTGCAAGTCTTCAGCAATATGAAACAAACCGACAAAGGGTGGGTTTTCGTAATGACATAATTAGTTAAGTTATCTAATGACATAAAGAGTTAATAGGGCTTCCTTTGCTTTACGGGGGCAACATCACGTGATACCGCTCCGTTGCTATTCTCACGTGGAAGGACCACCGAAAGCGAAAGAAGGCCTAGTGTTGAGGCTAAGACGGAAATCCTTTGCAATAAGTGCGTACCTATCTGAAGATAGTAATGCCTCTAACCAAGCTCCAGACCCCTTACTTTGAGCAGAATGTAATGTTGCAGCATCCCTTCTGTGAGGTGCAGAAGACAGACAATGAGCTGCACTCAAGACGCTAATTTTCAAGCTTAGATTGTACTGAAGCTTACCCTTTGTAGCTGAAGGGGTTGACAATGATTGAGGCCTCGGTGTTTCATCATCTAATCTAACTGAAGACAAGGACTTGACAGCTGAATGAATGTTGGAGCCAAGTGAAGGGGATGTGGAATCGTTTTTTGCCAAACCGTGAATATGTTGTGAAAGTGAGCAAAAATGATTAGGCAATTCTCTGACAGATTGAGCCCATAAAGAGGCGTATGCCGAGCATTTACTTTTGTTGACTTCAGGTAAACCAAACCCACCCAATTTGATGTTTAATGAGGCTTGATTCCTGGTAAAATCATCAAGAGTCTAAGCCCAATATCTGGACAAAGGTAGACCGGGTCATGGCATCATGTAGTTTTGCAGCATATTCAAAAGAATAAGAAGACACACATCTGGCTAAGTAGTTCATCCGAGTCTTGTGACAAAATCTTAGCAAGATAGTTGCACTCTGAGGGCACCTCAACTTTACGAGCTCTGAGCAAAGAGCATAACCTGAATTAGCGATCTCGCAGCATCTAGTTTGCACAAACTGGTGGCAGTCAATAGGAATCCCTAGAATCTCTGTGCCATGTGAGACTACAGGAACAGAACCGAAAGATTGTACAGAATCTGACGCATTGAACAACTCGTACTTTTTCTCGTTGACTAAAGTGACATCTTTAAGTGATGACTGAATGTCAGATATGAATGGTTACATACGAGCAAACTCACAAAGAGATCATCTAAGTAGACTAGGGCGGTCAGGTTGTTATGAATTCCTGTAGAGACTCCAAAATAGATTGCATAGCAGCAGAGAAGAGGAAAGGACCAAGGAGATCTCCTTGGTGGACCCCTTCTTCTGACTTAATTAACAATGATGACTTCACTGCTCTTGGCATATGTGAGAAAGCTAACATTACTGTACATCTGGCACGTGTAACGATAAAGCTCAGAAAACCTTTTCTGCTATTTTGTCAAGATGTTGTCTTCAACAATGATAGATCTGAATTTCCATCTAATAACAAGGTGACAAGATGTGCTAATAGCTCCCCTCCACAAGAAGTAGCTACTCTTATGTTGAATTGGCTCAAAATAGGTGGAAAATGACGATTGTAGCTGGAAACAGATGGCTTTGGCAGTCAGTCTCCGTAAACTCTTTCCAATAATACGTCTTGCATCACCATTCGATTTGGGCAATGCAATTAGGCAAGAGCATGACAACAGGGTACTGCAGATGGTGATACCTTGCCTTCAGCTATAGTGAACATAACGAAAACGGGAGGTCTTTGGTTGAGGCGTTGTCCTGAGGTACTCCAAGATGTTCAAACCGCCATCCAGAAGACCGGCTCCTGATCCTCGTGGACTCTTCCTCAATGATTCAAGAAATACAGACTTCTTCAGTTGGATAGAAGAAGCTTCGTCAACACCAGAAAGATTCAAACTCATCTTCCGAGTAGAATGTTTAGCCGTCAAGCATTGGATTGATTCCTCTGAAGGAGGGGCCAAACCATGACTAGTCAATTTTTGCTACTCTTGAAAGCTCTCCATACTTCACAAGGCGGAGGGCGACGTTTCTCTTCTGATCTTCTCCTTTCTTGTTAGACTGTTGTGCATGACTATGATTATGCAACTCTATCAGCTCCTGTCAGTGAAACCCAAGAATTGTTGATAAATGGCTTTGATTTCCTTAATTCCTGATTTTCCTTCTCTGGGATGAGGTCTCGTGACCATTCTAGGGAGAAGCATCAGTAACCTCCAACCTCCATCGTAATCGTGATCTTTGCTAATTCTTGACAAAGGAACAGAACAGCACTCCTGAAACAAAATTCTGAGACAATATGACACGTGCTGAACTGCATCATATTGTCGGTGGCAAGAACATAGAATCTTGTCAACAGACAGTTGAATCGATCATTTCCGACGCCCATCATTGAACGTCCAGAGATGAAATTCCGTTGTCATCAGCTCCCAGTTGTAAAGATTGTGGGTGTGGACAATCAGTTTCGTTTGAGGACGAAAGTGGATGAGTACACGTAGCGGAGTGTTGACGCAGATGAAGGAACCACTTCAAGCATCTTGGACATTGTACCAACCTGTTCTTCCTCACGAAATCAGCCGGACAATCGTTGGAATGGTGAGACAGTTGAAGATGCGCAAGTGCTCGATGCAGAAGGCCAGCAAAACAGCAACCAGATACGGAACAGGAGGTGTTTGCCATCAAGAAGAATATTGAGACTAAAGCAACAGAGACAACTGCTGAGCTCAAATGTGGAGCACCCCAAAGGGGCCCCAACGGATGACAGCGACGGCGTGGAGGTTAGCAGCCGAAGTCAAAAACCCGATCATAAGAAATGATCTCCTTGTCACTATGCCTGAAGATAAACTAGCTTCTTCAAGAGTTTAGTAACCACCAAGCTACATACAGGGACAGACAGACAGGCAGGCAGGCAGTTTCAAGTGTTTGCAGATGGTACTATTTAACCTATACAAATTTAGAGAACAGATCATGCTATTTATAGATTACAAGATACAAAAACATTATAAATGTATTTTAGTAGGAGTGGCTACACAAATCAGGAAAAAGCAAACAAGCAAGTGTGGATGGTTCAATACTGTACCAAAGTGAGGGTGCCATGACTGACTCACTGTGTTACAATTTTCTGAAATGATGAGTTGGTCACGGCACCTTCAATTTGGTAGTATTGAACCATCCACACTTGTTTGTTCGCTTTTTGCTGATATGTGTAGTCATTTCTACTAAATTACATTTATAAATGTTTTTGTATCTTGTTCATTCACTTTTGCATGAATGGTACTAGCATACAGCTTACTAGAGGGTGCCTCATGACAGAATGAACCAAACTGCAAAGGATGGGCATTTTCATTAGCTGAGTGAAACCAGTATGGTAGACATTTCTTCTAACACTTCCAATAATGTATGATGGGTGCACTTGACACTTACAGGGGCGCTCTGCTAAGCCGTCAGATGTTACCATAACAAAATCTAGCCTCATACCCAGGCCCTCTTGTGCTCTCAAGTCCAACCTACATCTCTTGAGAGCCTAGGAGGTGCACTTTTGTCAGTTGCATTCAGTTTTAATGCAATTTGTAGCTGCGCATTTTCCTAGCTAGGCCTATCGCACACGCAGTAGTCATGCTTCCTTCGTTGTCTTGTTGCAACACCTGTACTGTGTAGACAGTTTGTCAACTCCTCTCATGTCTCTTCATAAACGTTTGGGGATCTCTGAGAGCAACAGAAGTGGCTGCGGGATCCAGCAGACGCGCCTGCGAGTGCCCCTACCGTGTGCACAGTAATCGTGCTTCCTTTGTTGTCTTGTTGCAGCATTCATACTGCGTAGACAGTTTGTCAACTCCTCGCATGTCTCATCATAAACGTTTGTGGATCTCTGAGAGCAACAGAAGTAGCAGACACGCCTGCAAGTGTCAGATATTGAAGCAATCGCAGTGCTGCTCCAAAATGGCAGAGGACGGACTGCACTGCTCACACAAAATTGTGGTAGTCATAGTTTCAAACCGATTGCAAAATGAAGAAAAGCGCTTCTGAACAGGATAGTTTGCAACAAAGAAACGTAACTAGTTCAGTCAGAGAAAGTTTACAAAATGAGAATACCCGTCTGAAGAAAGTTCATTAGTCAGTCAGACGAAATTGCGGTTTATTATAAAGACATTTAAAAAACCAAACGGTTCTAGCGGTTGAAACTTGGCACTCATAGAGAAGAAAGCAGGAGACTTCAGTAATGCTATTTGTTTTTGGCAGTAGTGCTTCTGAGCCAAGATAGAAAAGGGACGTAAACGAGCTTATATATTGACACCCCAGCCATTTCTAGATAGTAACTATGCATTACTATCAATAATAGTTAGTTAAAATACCCGACTAAGATCAGGGATCTTATGATGTCTATAGTATAGAAGTTAGTTAAAATATCTGACCAACAAACATGTTTGATCACAGATGTTATGAGTACTGGCATGTTAGTTTAGAAAGTTAAAAACAAGACCCATGTAGATGTGTCGTGGGGGCACACACACACACACACACACACACACACACACACACACACACACACACACACACACACACACACACACACACACACACACACACACGACTATTACTGTCGTAGTCACTATACAGCACTGCTGTCATTATCACTGCCATTATTATCATTGCTATTACCATCACTACCATCACCATTACTTTACGATGCTTATTGCTAAAGTGACATGATACAGAAACTGCATTAATTGTAAATTAAAGTGGCATACAGGTAAGCAATATTGATCTAGACCGTTTTTCTTTGACACAGTTGCCCTCACCTGTTAGCGGAATTGATCTTGTTGTTTGCTTTGTTGTGTCTGACCATGAGGCTATAAAACGAGCAACTGGAAGGAAAGGTTTGTCGCTTAATTATATATCTCTATTTCACAATTTATTAACAAATACTTAATTATTGTTATTATTAGTTGATCCTCAAACTGATGCAAAATATCATCAAGAAATGAAAGTGCCCCCGGAAGGCACAGTGACTGGTATTGGTAATGCTCATATTCTTGTGCCAGCTGAAGATGCAAATTTTGATCAACAGCAACTGCAGAACAGGTGATATTGAAATGAGTCTGCCATAATTAGCAAGTTGATGACAGGGTAGTGGGCAAGTTGATGAATATGTTGACTGACAAGACAACTGTTTAATTGTCTCTCAAACTCTAAATGTAACAATCGCAAAAAGAGAAAGCATCCTGAGCATTACAAACACTACTGAAATGTCTGATAGTCATAGCTATTATCCTAATGAGTATAGTGCTGCATATCTATGTCAAAAAGAAAAAATTGTTTATCTTACCTACATTTTTGAGAGAGTGTTCAGGGAGTTATCAGCCTCTTCACCCCAGAACCCAAAGTGTTCAAAGACCAGGGGAACTAAGTTAGAACAAACAGACAGATAGATAGATACTTTATTCTCATATAGATAGACCTTGATGTGAAGACCGTCCTTGTCTCAATGTGATCTCGGCATGACATCAGAATCCAGGCAGCTCAGTCACAACATGTCTCTGTGAACCTCGGCTTTTGCACCTCAGACTTTTCACGGATTATGTCCTGGTACAGATGTGAATGTGATTAGTTCATGCAATGTGCGTCCCTTTGATTGAGATCTAAACGACACGTGCAATTATCTGTGAAAGAATTGTGGGACTATTTTTGAAGGATTGATTGAGGTTAATTAACATTGTTTTCACATCCTTACAGATCTACTACCTTTATATGCTTGCGTATGCATCGCTGTAGGGATGAATTTTAGATTTATACAGAATGTGCACAATTGTACGTGTACTTGAAGCTTATGCGATAGTTGCTTCTGTTTTTAGTAATTCCTTCACAGAAAGGATATTGTTTGTTGGTAAGACAACAAAGTTCAGGAATGCCTATTCAATTAGCAAGTTTCTTAGTCGCCTTGGGCAAATGCTAAGAGTAATTAAGGCTTCTATTCCACTGCTTACCACTACCAATCGAACATCAGTAATAACATTGTTGTGCTTGTTCAACTTCTAGGGTCATCATTTTTTTTGCTCTAGCTCTCTAACTTTACTGCAAATGCTAGAAGATATAGTGTAAAACTTTTGAGAAATTTGACGGACTGCAAACATATGCAGCTCAGAGAATTGATACAAGGAGAAGAAAATCAGCAAACCATGTTCCGGAAGATCACCATGAGTTGTTTTTTAGACTTTGAACAAACAGATGACTTTAGGTATTATGTCATATTTTAGCTTTCTTTACACTGGAATAGCAGGAGTATAAGAAAAATGTATGTATTATAACTACAATATGCACGCTGATATTACTGTGTGTCCCTGCTGTTATCCGTTGGAATCCTGGGTGAATACCAAGGGAATTTGCCCATTCAAAAACCATGGTTGAATTCACCAAAGTGTTCACAATGTAATTCTCTCGGAATCTCTTCGTGATTAACGTCGGGATTACAGAAATACTTCACATCGGAACTCTACTTGTACATATGCTACGAATTTGTAAAAGCAAACCAGTCCTTGCAAACAGCAAAGGCATAGATTAACTAATGGACTTGGCCTTGAATGTCAAAGTCAAATAATATCTATCTAACTCACCATGATTAGGTGACAGGTTTGAAAGTGTTTTAGGACAACATTGCCATCGCATCTTGTAGAATTGTATACTGGGTATGCTGTTCAGAGCTGGCGAAATCCTCGTAGCGAACGCAATCAATGATCAATAAGCCAGTTACTAGCACCATGTGGATTACACGGAAACATGTACCTCTCTGGGACTTACCTGCTGGTTTTTTGGGTGGCTAGTTGAAGGTAAAGACCCCACTTACTCTACATAGGCAAATTTTTGGGCCTCATTAGGCGTGGGATTAGCTTTTCCCATATGTTCTTCCTCACGATTTGCAGTGGTCTGGTAATACTAGGCTACAACTTAAATGCATCCACCTGTTCTTAGAAGGACCTCTACCATGATTCTGGGGAATATCTGTTGACCTTCCAGGCTTGCCATATGTACTCTCTTCTGTTATTTCCAACTCATCTCTTTGCCTTGATATCATCGTGTGGTGCCAGAAAACCAAGGATATTAGTCTTCTGGAATTGACAATGTGTTTTAAGAGAACTTCACCACCTCCTCCAAATACAAGAAAATAAATACAGCAATTTGGTATCTGCCTGTAAATGAGCTGGGTGGATTGCTCAACTTCACACTGTACAAGTTGGAAGAAAAGGCCTGGTATTGCAGAGGCTTTGAACATATATTTTGGTTTCTTAATGTCAGCAAGCCTTCATCAAACTTCTGTTCAGAGAGCTGTGCAGAATGTGTATTGGCACGTTTTTTGCAATCTGTTGTCGAAGAAATTCAGACTGTTTGATGGACTCTGACTTATTTGTGTAATAGTAGCAAGGGGTTGTCCATATTTTTCGGCATTTTCACGAGCTTACAAAAAGCACGCTTTGCTCTTCCCCCTCCCCTTCCCAAAAGCATACACAAAAATTCTGATTTCATATTAATACAGCAGTCTGAACCTTAGACAACGTCTACACCATGAGAACATGAACCAGCATAAGAAATCTACGAGGAGACTAGAGGATACAGAAACAGCATTGTACCTTTAATTCCTGTCTAAAATACGACGTAATTTTTTTCTTTGTTTTCATATCTAGTTTCTGAAAAGCTTCTCTCAAAATGAAGTCCTTCTCATCACTCTCAACCTTCCAAAACTCCTGTGCCTTCCTGACAGCATCTTGCCTGCCGTAACTGGTATTTAGATAAACAAAAGCGTTGACAAAATGCTGATAGGCATTGACAGGGTGCGTATGGACAGAGCCCGCACAGTTGGACAACTCTGCCAACTTCCCTACGTTCTCCATCAAGACACGAGACGAAAAGAGTAACCCAGATATTGCTCATTAACCCGAATACGGCAGGCTGCTAGCAGTACGTGTAGCAGTAGTAAACATAATGGTTGTTGTTTTGACCAAGCGAACCTGTGTGTAATACCATTGAACTACCTTGGTGAAAACGTCCTACGCATGTGCTAGAACGGCTTTTTTCCAAAGCGTACACCTAGTTTTTATCCCCTTTCCCCAGCGTACATTTTGTACGCTCTTGAAAATGCTGGAAAATATGGACGACCCCTAATAGTTATTAATTCTGTGCTAGTTTTGATTCTTGCTGTCTCTTGCTGTTTAGTTCTAATGTCTAGTGACCTTCTACTTTGCACCATAGTAGTTGTAAGTAGGTAAGGGGCATTGGACATGCCCCTCGGGATGAATGAACCATGTATGAACTCGTGTGTATCTGTGTAAATGTATGTAGGCTATCGCAATATGAGAGTCAATGGCCGAAAATGGAGAACTGGTTTGACCAATTTAACAATCTTGTCTTTGTGGATGCTTCTATGCTGCCTGGTAGGCAATCCAGTTTGTTTAAATTAGTGGGAGTATATTGTGTAGAGTCAAAGACGTTTTTGATTTCAGATGCAGTTGCTCTAACTGTAGAAACATACTTGGAAGCAGTAATGCAAAAGGTAATGCTTTTAAAGTATGCATTATTACATTTAGCTTTTGTACTTCTGAGTAACTGTTGCAGAAGTAGAAGTCTCTTGATTACTGAATGCATAAATGGAAGTAATTGTGTTATAGCTAAAATGGAAGGATGTGCTGTGGGTAGAGTGTTATGGTGAATTAACTAATATTTTCAGCATGCATGTCTAATCTATGATTGAGCCACATAGTATCAGTGAGCAGAAATATTTGGCATTCAACTAAAGTAGTATTTTTTGTCCTATTTGTGACTGACGTTGTAGTATAGAGTTTACCTTTGCTTTTTCATGTTACATTGACTTAAGTTGAATGTTTCCCAGCGAATGTCCTTGTAGGCATGTTACATGGTGTGTGTGTGTGTGTGTGTGTGTGTGTGTGTGTGTGTGTGTGTGTGTGTGTGTGTGTGTGTGTGTGTGTGTGTGACATGGTGGGAATATTTACACAGGGTGCTCAATTTGGAGCACTGCTGACAATTGGTGAGTGCCGGATAGCTGACATCTTTCATTTCATACTTATAAAACAAGCAATACTACTGCTCATTCTTATTCAACAATTCTGTAATTGGTCTAGTGGTAGACTAGTGCTAATACCATTACCGTGTTCCCGTATCTTTTGCTGCATGTCAGTATGTATGCTGCAAAATACCAGAGTGCCGGTATACCCTGGGCTAACAGGCATGCAGCAAATAACGGGGGTAAAAACCACATGCTGTAAATATACCTGCTTTGCTGGTCTGATATGACTACAGTACCTGAAGAGATACCAACAGTTATGGTTTCTAGACATGATGAAGTGCAACACAACGAACAAACTACCTAATCTTCGACAACTAACAAGTAGACATGCTACTGTAAGATGTTGGTTTATTCCATTTCTTTGAATTCTTCATCTTCACGTTCACTTTCACGTTCTGACACAGTATTCTCCTTGTACTCTCCTTACAGCACATTCCATGCTTCCTCTCTAGCATTAGCCATGTGCTTGTGCTGTCCTGCTGCCATTTTAAAGCATGTGCAATACCTGCCCTTGCATACCCAGTGTGGCTC
>NC_085085.1:7990660-8028160 GCF_963422355.1 Corticium candelabrum
TTTTATTATCAAATTTATTATGGAACAGCAATTTAGGAGGTGTTTAATAGTGTGCTGCGAAAAAGCACTGGACTGGCTAACACGTATACTTTCATTAATTTTGACTATTTTCTTGACTTTGGTAGTATGATCGAGGGTCAAATACAATAATCACAATTAAAACAGAAATTGTGCTTGTTAATCTTTTGAAGTTACAATAGATGGTATACCAAACACCTTGCTGGAGCATATGTAGTAAACTTATACATACAAGTCAAGAGTCTAACCTGTGCTTGAAAATTTTGATTAAACTGTTATTTTGTATTTAAGTATATTGCTGAAATAATTTGTATGCATTTTGTAAACTTCTTGCAGATTTTCATCTATTTAACAAATGTAAAAGCAAGAATGGAAACAAAGTAGAGAGAAAGCTTTAACAGATCGTACTCTCAAGATGTAATTTTTGATTTTATTACTTGCTCAGTAGTATACGTAGGACTCATCCTTTTGGCATTATTATCTATCATCTTTATGAGGACTGCTGTATGTCAACTTTAAGTTACACAACTAATTGATATACTCAGATCTTAGGTTACCATAACTTTTAAGGTTGCTGTTGTACATCTTTTTGTCTTATGTTGAAGTCATGTGTATTAAATTGGTAGACTGCTATTGGTAATGCATGCTTTTAGCAGAAAATACAAATTTGTGAAAGCCTTAACAGTCTTGTACAATTATAAGAAATGAGTAAAACATACTACCTGTAAATTAGAAAATGTTCTATTATATTAAAAGCAAATAGAATTGAAATGTGTGAATTTACGACAGTTGACAAGTGTGCATGCTTTCAATTATGTTGTTGATTATCTGTGAAGGGCAAATAGACAAAGATTATAGCAATGTTTGTTTACAGGATTTGAAAGAGAGGCTTTGGGATGTATGTGACTATCGGCGTGATGAGGCTGGAAAAGAAAGGAATAGTATTCTCAGCAATCGCTGGTTGGAAGATCACGTAGGACTGATATGCAATCAGTACATTACTTTGATGCAGGTACATGTTAGAGTCTTAATTGTAGTGCCTGGCAGACTTTAAGAAATGGTACTGTCTGAATGTTTGTAGAATGAAGTTGATCGATTTCAGCATTCGCTGCAAGTTTTGCGTGACTATTATCACCATATGGAGGGTGAGTGTTTAGTTGCAGTAATTTGCAGTCACATATGTACTGATAGTATATGTGCTAGAGACAGATAGAAACATAAAGGGGGCCAAATAGGTTTTTAATAATTAAGATCTTAGGCTATACCTGTTGTGCTTAGTAGAGAAATGTACTTCCATTGAACATTTACCAAGCTAGTATCACAAGAAATTGAAGATGCAACATATAGTTTGCAAGATGCTTACAACTCAAGTGCACAAACCAAGCATGTCTTAATTTCTGCTTGGGCTTTTACAGCAGGCTACTGAATGCTTCATCATATTCTGAATGCCCGGCTTAGCCGGCCAGAGCAAATATTTAACAGAGATCAACAACTAGCATGGGTTTATAAGGAGGTGACCTGATCTAAACGTATCTAGACTAGCTATGAAGTCAAGTGCATGAATGTGACAGTCCTACAGTTTGAAGTTGATTCACGCAGCTAGGATGGTTTGCTGACTGTACTTTGTCCTATTACATTTCTCTTTTTGTCAAGGTTGCATAGTTGATATCTGTATGCTTCATTTGGTTTTATAGATATGTTAAGAATATGTTTGACTATTTTATTATTGCAAAACAAAGTCTACTTTATCACTATGTGTATACATGTTTTATGGCTCAGTTTGGCATCATATTTTTATTCTGACAGACAGTTGCTGACAGTTGCTTTGAATTATATTTCTAAATCATATTTATCCTAGGTCAACTTACCATTAATACGTGCAAGTGAAAAGATTAATTAATTGCACTCATTTTAATCTTCATATCTCTACTCCAGAATTGCGATGGTCAATTTCTTTGCTGTATTGGACACTTCTTAGCCAATTGGACAAACTACTAATTTTGATTTATTGGATTTAGCACATTTATATTTGGAGTTGAAATTGTGTTTAACCAAGAACTTGCTTTGACTAAACATGAGAATCAGGCATCATGCATTATCTTTTTGCATTGTTATTGATGGTGTAGTTACTATTATCAAAACAGATTTTTGTCTTTAAACAATTTTTAAAGATTAACAATCACTCTTTGAATATGTAACTAGGCTCTTTCCCAATGCGAAGTGCACACCCTGGTACCGCCCAATGTGAAGTGCACGGAAGGATACCATCCCTGTCCCAACATGATCTCAGCGTGATAGGGAAATCCAGGCAGATATCAACGGTAGTACCTTGCTGTGTCCGGTATGTATGATCATGGATCCGCTTGGTTACAACGTGTCTCTGTGAACTTTGGAGTTTTTTTACGGCCTGTGTCACCGTGCACCCCAGACCTTCATGGCGTGTTATCCTGCACATGAACATGATTGCCCGAGGCCCGGATTTCCAGGCTAAGGGTATAGTAATTGTTCGATGACTGAGCGACCGAGCAACCGACCGACCGACCGAGTGACTGACCGACCATATATATAGTCGATTAGCGCAGATGCAAATGAAGCTATTCCGACCAATAGACAAGAAGTGGTGTCATTACCGACCAATAAACAAACGTGGTGACATCATGAGGCTTCACCTCTCTTTGTGCAACTAGGCAACAACCAGATGTCTAGCTAGAGAAGCGGCACAAACAATGAGACGCTTAGAACAGCTGCACAAAGAACAAGACTTTTACATTCTTGTGAGCTGGAAAATCGGTGGTGAGCTGCTTGTATGCTCCCCATTTGTAACATATGTTTCCCACCAGCAAACAGAACATTGATCATCTCCGTTACTTCATCATGTAAGACGAAGATTGCCAGCTGGCTGGCTCTCCCGACTTGTAACATTTGGCTTGTTCCAGCACTTCGAAACAACTACTTTTGTACAGTGTAACATGCACTTTTTCCCCCATTAGGACAACAAACAGATGCCTAGAGAAGCTGCAGAAACAACCAGACGTCTACATTCTTGTGAGCTGGAAAATTGGTGGCAAGCTGTTTCTTTAGTTGTAGGTGAGGGTTTACCACTAGAAACAACGCCTAATCTATTTACATTTGTAGCGTTCATGTTTTCCCACATCTAATTTTGTTTTGGCTTTGATGTTACATATGCCACACCTAAAACTACCTGTATTTGCTCTATACTTTCCCAGTGCGTGGTGGTTAATTGGTATTGTTTAAAACATTCTGTCATAGCGCGACTAATTACCTTCAAGGTGCATACTCGCGAGGGTTTGCACTTCTAGTGCTTCTTTATTATAAACATGATTAGCTTGTACAATGTGCTTTTCTTTGATTGACATTTAAAAACACACACAATTAACTGTGAAAGAACTGTGATACCATTTTCGAACAATTGAATGACATTAAGTTGTTTCTACAGCGTTAGAGATCTACAATGTATATAGGCTCAAATATGCATCACTCTAGGGATGAAATTTAAGATTCATACAGAATGTGCACTATTGTACGTGTACCAGTAGCTTATGCCATAGTTTAGTCATTTCTTTACAGAAAGCATATCATTTGTCTGTAAGACAACTAAGTGCAGGAATGCTTATTTAATTATCAAGTTTCTTAGCCGCCCAGGGCAGTTGCTAGGAGTAATTGAAGCTTCCATACCACTGCTTATCTCTAGACCAATCAAAGAGCAGTGATAACATTGTTGCATGTGCATGTTCAACTGCTCAGCAGTCATAAGTTCTTGCTCAAGCTGTCTGCTTCGAAACTCTATCTAGCTTCACTGCAATGGCTAGAAGATTCCGTAAAACTTCCAAGAAATTTGACAGACTATGGACGTATGCAGCTGAGAGAATCAGTACGAGAAGAAGAAAATCAGCAAACTGTGTTCCAGGAGATCACCCTGCATGTGTATTGGTTTGTAGAATTTGAACAAACAGTTGACAGTAGTTATTCTGTGTCATATTTTAGCTTTCTTTACATTGGTATAGCAGCATTGTAAGAATAGTATATTATGTCTAAACTGCAATGCAATGAATACCAGAGGGATTTGCTTGTTATTCTGCTGTACTGTAGGAGTCTTGGACCAGTACCAATGTAATGAAAGGGAGCACTAACAGTGCTGAACCCTATGCGACGAGAAATTGACTCTTTTCCAGTTTCCTAGAAAATATGTATATATATATATATATATATATATATATATATATATATATATATATATATATATATATAGCTCTAGGAGGCGTTGTTGCGATGGGAGTAGATACACATATATATCAACACCAAACAGTTGTTGCACATCTACTGGCAAGCACTTAATGTACTTGCCAGCATGCACAAATTAATTAACACCACGTGCATGTCACTAGATACAAGCATCTCAAAACTTGTTTGTACAGATGGCTTAGTTATACTAAACACTTGTTTATACAGGTGGTTGAAAAAGGGCAGGCAGTCTTATCATCAAACAGTAAGTCACTTGGGTGCTTTTGTCGCAGGCTACTCTCCTCAGTTTGCTATGACCTTGAAGGTACACTCAAAAGTTATGATCAGCAATCAAAATTGGAACGTCTTGTGTGACTCCGCCTAGACTGGCAGAGAGGCTCCAACAACAATGTGTTGAGATGACACGATCGCTACACTGTACCAGTTGCAAATGCTGTACATTCTAAAGTTGTTTGCATGGTCGTTTCCGTCGAGTCTAGTCAGTATTTCCGTCAAGTCAAGTCAGTATTTCTGTCGAGTCAAGTCGTTATTTCTGTCGAGTCGGTATTTTCGTTGATTTGCTAATTCAGTCGAGTCAGTATTTCCGTTGAGTTGGTCAATACTTCCGGTGAGATGACTAGTATAAGCCTCGCTACACCTAGGGACGATTACGAGCAGTTCCAGCCGGTGTCACAGCAGAAATCCGACAGTATTTGCTAAAAACACTGGTCGAAATCACCTATGTTTGCACAACGTAATTTGCCTGTAATTACCAGCCAGTACCATGGCGTGCACTTTGCATGGGGTGGCTGGTAATACGCTGTAATCCTGCACCGCGAGATTTCGTTACGTCCTGAACATTTTGGTGAATTCAACTGGTGTCAAAGGAAATATTGTTTGCCCTGGAAAATTCTATCTGGAAGAAGAGTATCCTAGGAAAAAATGGCCCCTGTTAGGAAACAGTGGACATTTTTTAGTAAATTTGGTCTCCCATCAGAAGTGGTGGATTGCGAGACAGCCTACTTTGTATTACAGCCCTAACCCTAACTCTAACCCATCGTTTATAGAGAAATGAAACGTTGTTGCTGTCCGCTCGTTTACAGTGCAGTGCCAACTAAGTCAGAGGGACAGAATTTCCTAGGATATTTGGTCCCTCCAAGTATACTTAGAGAAGCTTTGCTTCTGGGGGACAGTTTTTCCTAACAAGACAGTTTTTCAGGAAATTCTGTCCAGGGGACACATTTTTATGGGGACAATTTTTTTGACACCAGTTTTTCAGCAAATATTGTTGAATTTCTGCTGTGACCTGGCTGGAGCTACTTGTAATTGCATTGGTACTGATCCAGGACTCATACGATATACAGCGGAATAACAGGCAAATCTCTGTGGTATTCACCCAGGATTCCAACGGATATAACGGCAGTGTGTTGGACTTAATACATATATTTATTCTTATAATACTTCTATTCCAACGTAAAGAAAGCTAAATATGACATAGAATAACTACAGTCAACTCTTTTTTCAAACTCTAAAAATGGATACTCATGTTGATCTTCCTGAATGCGGTTGCTGATTTTCTTCTTCCCCTAGCAATTCTCTGAGCTGCATATGTCCGCAGTCTGTCAAATTTCTCATAAGTTTTACAAAATCTTTTAGCCATTGCAGTGAAGTTAGATAGAGTTTTGATGCAGATAGCTGGAGCAACAACAATGGTGTTACTGCTGTTTGATTGGTCTAGAGATAAGCAGTGGAAGCATCAATTACTGCTATCAACTGCATGGGCGGCTAAGAAACTTGCTAATTGAATAGCATTCCTGAACTTAGCTACCAACAAACGATATCGTTTCTGTAAAGAATGAAAATAATGACTAAAAACATAAACATAGTCCCCTGCCAAGACCTTAAAAGACGCTTCCTTTCTAGGGTTCTGTTGCAACCAATGCAGGACTAATTTCTTGTTTGCGAGCAGTCTTCTGCTAAGCTTGTAGGCACAATCCCACTTGTTGGTCATTTCAAAATGTGTAAAGTTACGACAAACGGCCATTTTTAGTGTGGGGCTCATTGGGGAACTTGAGGCTAAGCGCCAAATCATTATTTCTTTGTTTCTACGTTATACTTTTATCTAGTTGAGCTTCTTTTTAGATGTTACATAATGCTATACCTTATCTATACTCATTGTAGCAATTTAACTTCTGAAAACGTTACTAAGCCAATCTCAACTAGCAATCTGGATGTGAAGCCGATCTCAACTAGCAATCTGGAATGTGAGGCAGTGAACAGCAGTTTCACTGCTTTGCTCTTCCAACAAAGCAGAACTAACTACATAGTAGGCACAATAAACATGTTTTAGAGTATCAAGCTCGCTCGATTATTGCTACGTGTATATGCAAATGCATCAGCTTGAATTTTGGCTAGTCCAGAGACAGATTAATATATATCGTAATTAAATAGCTACCACTGTAGCCACAATCTTTTATAGTGTCACTCGAAGCTCTTGATCTGTTGTCATTATCAGACACAAGAGCGGCGGAGATGGTACAGCAGCTAGACGGTGATCGCCATACCACTTTTTGAAGCGGTATGGCAGACTAGCAGAGACCAAGGTCATGCATGTATATGTGACTGATGCATGTAACTGCAGCAGCAAGAGGTATCTTAGCATCGATGAAAACTTTCAAATTTTTGTTTTTGCGTAATGGCAACGAAGAAACATTTAACGATTTCACAGACATATGCAGTTGTCGTGTATGGATTGGAACAACTATGAGATGACTGCTGGAGCTGTGACAACAACAGGCTTCTGTACAAGATATTTAAAACTTCTTCCTGCTCAGCATTTGTTGCTTGTTGTCCACTTAACGAGTACCATTCAGTCTGTAATGCAAATTAAGTTCTTTACCATTGTTAGCCATGAGAAATCAGCGAACGAACATTGGGACAAGGAGTCAAAGCTGGCTAGCTATAGTCTTCAGACACTTCCTTGATAGTTCACTCGACACAGGTATTAATGTCTAAGGCATCTGACGTTGGAGAAAGGTGCAGATTGCATGAAGTAGAACAAGAGTTGATGCCAATCGCAAGATTCATCAAAGCCAAAACAGTTTGGCTTTATGTTAAGTTGCACACAGATTTCTGACACCTAACCCTAAGATCATGACTGACGTCAAATGTTTTACCAATTTTGCTCATAGTTTCAATCATTAAATCTTGGCTGTCGGCTGCAACAGTTTCAAGCAATTATTTTCTCTTTACCAGTAAATATGCACTGGTAACATTATAATATACATTCTGTGAACTTCAGTGAAGGCATGATACCCGATGAGCGAGTCACTAAATGATTCCCCAAATACTTGAACGACAGCCAAAATGTCTATAAGCATCGAGAACACTACTTTGTTCCATGCAGTAGAAGTTAAAAACAACAGTCTGCACGACAAGTCTCTAGACAGGGCTGCAATGTCTGTGTTGGGAGACAACAACTGTTCTGTGACCAGTTTTCGCAGCATATACAGAGCATGCAAAAGAAGACATGTATCTGCTTTGCCGTGAGTGCATATAGCATTTCATCAACGTTTTGTGATGGCAATAAGGAATCTCTCATACTCTGCAATTTAAGCAGCATTTGTCTGATTGACATAAAAAGCACATCATCTTCACGGGCAACAAGAGTGCTTATCTTGGGTGCTTTGTTCTTCCACAGACCGAAGTCTATCAGCCCACTGATGCGGTACCCCTGATCTGGTTTAGAGAATTCGAACGACAAGCGGAATGTTAGATAAAGTTCGTGTCTTTCGCTCGAAAGATTTGATTAAAAGTTTGCTGTATCGGTCACTGACAAAGTCAATGCGGACTGCATGGATGACTCTGATTTTCTATGTGAAAGTTGCACTTAAATGGCAAAATACGCAAACATTCTTGGTGTTCATGTTGTGATTTGTAAGAGTGCCATGCCACTCTACGACGTAGACCATGCATTGTTCGAATTGAATCAGTATTAATTCACCTATTTGCATGTCTTTTGCTGTTTTTATCAATGACTCATCCAAACTAGCCAGAGACTAATGTATCGGTCTTAAAGCGTACTTCACTAATTCATGTAATAAGTCCAACAACGATCTAGAGGAAAGGTCTTAGTCCAAGCATTGACTTCTTCTGCGTTTCATAAATCTCTCCTTGCGCAATTGTGCAAACAAAGAAATCATACGTATGGTCTTAACAACATTTGAGTCAAAACACTTACTTTAATTAAGGACGGCACACAGTCACCTACGGTACAGCTTTATGAATCTTTTCAGCTGCACATTTGAACCATTGGTCAATACGTTATCTCTGAAATGCTGCAGCCTTAGGAAAGTCCTATCTACGTCTTTAGATATTCTCTAGAATCTTCTTTATAGAATTTTTATAGAAATTCCTCAAGACACACCCACTGGTTTGAAGGTGCACGTGCACCAAGTGCACTATCCCTGGATCCATGCCTGTAGTAGATCTCTAAGGCTGTGGAAACAACGTCAATGTCATTGAAGCGTTTAAAAATAGTCCCACAATTCTTTCACAGATAATTGCGTGTGTCATTTATATCTCAATCAAATCAATGCACATTGTGTGAGCTAATCACGTTCACGTACATACCACGACATCATCCGACCATGCAGGATGACACGCCGTGAAAGGTCTGAGCTGCACGGTGACACGTCATGACCGAGCTGAGGTGCCTGAATCTGTTATCATAATGACTGAACATAGCAACGTAATACTGCTGGTATCTGCATGGGTGTCATGCCAAGATCAGGTTGGGACAACGACTGTAGCATTCCGTGCACTTCGCATCGTGAATTGCCATTGGCTAATAAGATGGAAAGAGGGAGAGTTCAAAGCATGCGCAGATTATTTAAGATGGTTTTTTAGAGTCAGACTGGTGGAAAGACGACCAGACATTAAGACTCAAGGAAGGCAGGCAAGATGAAGAAAGGCAGAGGAAGAGATGAAGGCACACAGACACACATAACTTTGTTATTTTATCACACAAGTCAATACATTTGTTTGGTCAAATTGCTCAAGATACTTTTAATACCAAATGTAAGAGTTGGTGATTTGCTTGAGCTCTAGCAAGCTAGCTTGTGTTGATAAATATTATATTGCTTGATCTATATGGTCATAACAGACAGACAGAAACAACCCAAAGACATGTGGTTTGGTTGGGGCCATGTCACGGAGAGAAAGTATTAGACATGTAGACTAACAATCAATGTTTGTATGATATTTAAAATGCAGACTTTATACACTATATGTATAATGATTTTGTATGTTGCTTGGCAGGTAAACCAATTGGTAGATCAACTGATGACTATCATCGTCTCCCTCTCATTGATGTACATTTGGACAAACAGTAATTAACTTATGTATTAACTTCTATGATACCTTCTTTCTTCAGATTGGTGATGAGATAGATGTAGAGCAATCTAGTGAAGACCAACAGGCTCAGTTGCAGCTTGATGAGGCAGCTGAAGATAGCACAGAAACTCAAGAGTCTCCATCAAAACAAAGAATACCACTTGTAAAACAGAAGCAAAGGCAGCAGATCAAGTCACCTGATATTTCACATACAATGCTGACTTCTGGTGTAAGTGAATCTGCTGCTGCTTCAGCTGGAACTGATCGCAAGAAACGATCTAGTAAAAAAGACAAAGAACGAGAAGCGGAAAAGGAGAAACTACCTGTGCAGGTAGAACCTAACCCTGAAGAGAAATCACCAGTAGAAATATTGAGTCCACAGTCAAGTGACTCAGATGAGCAACTGGTATTGGATGCTTATCATTCTTCAATGATGATGGCCAAAACTTTGGCAAGCAATGAAGAACAGAGTTACCATGAAGCAGCTGGGAAGAGCAGAGAAGGTAGCTTGATGATAGAAGATACCAAGAAATTGCAGAAGGGAAGAGCTGCAAGTCAGATGAAAACTTCTATGGGAAAGCGAGCGAAGGTATTTGTATACTGTAGTAAGCATGATTATGGGATAAATTGACTGATAGTTGTATGGAGCATCTGTCTATTTATCTGTCTTATCAGCAATTTTCATTGGTTTTTACAGCATTGAACAATTATTAGTATTAGCTAATATCATTAACAGTGAAGATCGACTAATTTGGATTTTAAGTCAAACAAGTCTAGCTGGTAAAACGTTAATGCAATGAGATCTAAACAGACGGTGATCTTATAGTTGGTCTTAGCACTGGAATGCAGCAGTTAATTGCTAGTTTGTGGTGCAAATAGCTCAGTTGGTTAGAGAGTCATGTTATGGAATGTTTACATCCGGGACGTTGAAGGTTTGCAAGTTGAAGCCACAGTGATGGCGAGCTATGGCATAATTTTCTTTAGCAAGAAACTAACACACAATTGCTGCCCTCGACTCAGGAGTATAAATGAGTACAGCAGAAATGCTGGGAAAGAAGGCAGCCTTCTTAGGTAGCTGCTGCAGGACCCCTTGGAAGACCAACCTCAGGCTGAAGGGGCATTCCTGGGTAAGTATAACCTCTTCTTCTTCTTCTTCTTCTTCTTCTTCTTCTTCTTCTTCTTCTTCTTCTTCTTCTTCTTCTTCTTCTTCTTCTTCTTCTTCTTCTTCTTCTTCTTCTTCTTCTTCTACTACTACTTTTGGAGTTGATTCTCTGTTTGTCAATCAAATATGTTTTTATTAAAGGGTAACTGCAATGCAAAAAATCATAAATTCTTTTATGTTGGAAATCGATAGTTCTAGTTGCATACATGACAGGAAATATAGTTTTAGATTTTTCAGTTAAGTCTCGCTGAGAAATAGCAAGTCAAAGTTGCTTCCGGTCCTTCAAGTTCCGGTAATGGGCATGGTGTAGTGTACACGTCACAGAAGGGAGACGCGGGTGCGTCTGTACAGTCTGTAGTCTGTAAAAATGACTACATCTCCATATCCAAGGCAATGCTACTATGATAGAGGTGACGACAGCAACACTTATTCTTCTGAAGGGCCCTCCAGAGGTTTTTAAGTGATCATTGCGTTCCGTCATTGCATGAATTGCAGGATGACGAAGATCTGCTGGGAGCCATTAGACCAAACAAGTTCGAGCTAAGCGACAGTGTTTCTGAAGCTGAGAATCGCCTGCTTCCTTGTAAGCCGATGAGAAAGAGGACAAGCCACCTGATAGCCTGTCAGCCTGTCACCAAGTAGAAGTAACAAATGTAATCGAAAAACATACAGGTAAGAAAACAACCATGACAGGTGTGGCTGCGGTCGTTGTGAGATGATGGATACATACTCATGTGGAGTGTGTGTGTTGTCAAAACGTATTTGAGGTTGTCTGAAATAATGACACAATAATACTGTTGAATACTAGCGACAATAATGGACAGTACTAGTGTTACTGCATTGGCGAGTTCATGCAAAATTAGCTAATTCTGTGAGAAAGAGCTAAGTCGGCGTGAATTCAACATTTGTTCGTGGAATTTACGTTGACGAATGTTGACACAAGTTTGACTTCACTGTACAGTACTGTAATGCATATGACTGCATTCGCTTCACATGTTGCGCACCTAGACACAAGTCTAGTCACTGACCTCTACTAGCCATTTCCAGTAGTTTAGTTCTGCACGAGATTCTTCCGTACTCTCATTTTTTCTGCTTCTCAAATGCTGCTCTCCTTTTCTTTTTTTGCGAAGGTTCCAGAGTGCTACGATATCTTGAAGTGTGGAGGCAGGTAGATGGAAAATGGTGGCCTCAATTTTGCTCTTTTATAACCCAGACCAAGCTCTTGAATAGACCGGGCTGTACCTCGGAGCAATCAGGCTTAAAGTAGCTACTACAGACTCTTGTCCACTCAGTAGGATGCGTCGTACTCAGTAGTAGTCACCACCACCATCCCCACCCCACCCCCAGATGACACAAACATCTCTTGCCGTCCTTATCTGTGATTCTCACTCTTTGCTTAGCTTGGAGATCTTCGGAAATCGAAACACTCTTGCATATGACCTGTGCAAATTGATGCATCCTTTAGCCAAGCAGCACCGAACCATTCTGTCGCCACAAATTCTTTTGTTTACAATACACGCTAGTATGGAGTCTCCTCTCTGTGACGTGTACAGTACACTACAACACGTCCGCTACCCGAACTTGAAGAACCGGAAGCAACTTTTACCTGCTATTTCTCAGCGAAAACTGAACATAAAAATTTAAAACCATATTTCCTGTCATGTATGCAACTAGAACTATCAATTTCCAACATAAAAGAATTTTGATTTTTACGTTGCAGTTAACTATTGTAGACTTAAGCTACAAAGCTATATCTACAATCATTTACAACAAGCTAATTGATGCTTTTTTTACAACTAAATTGTGAAAAAGGTGATTTTGTTAGAGTTCTGTTCTCCAACAAAGACAATCAAGATGGCTTTCGGTGTCATGCTTACACTGCGTTGTTGGCTAGGAAGAGGCAATGAGTAATTATAAAGTATCATTTATTCCTGTCACCTTCATGTCATTGCATCTGTCTATTCTAGTCATTTTTTTGTACCGACGTTACAATACAAGCTCTAATACGTGCTAGTGCAACAACGTTACATGCTGTGTATTGTATGTATAGTGATGTATGTGTAGTCTTTGCCCCTGTGTGGGAACTGCACCAAATTGTGGTCTGTCATATTATTAGTATTATGTGTTGCTATGCCCCTCCATAATGGGCAAGTGAGGTCTTTACCCTGATCTGGGCGCCCACCAACCCGGCAGGTGAGCCCAGCAGGGTACATGTTTCTGTGTAGTCCACACGGCAATCAATGACTAGCCAATTCAATATAGATTGCAGGCATTGCAGTGACCACGAACGCAGTACAGCTCACCTAGTGGATATAAATAACCACCAGGGAAGCGCTGAACGTCATCGTCAACTGATCGTTCGCCAGACCACAGAAACTCCCCAACGACTGAAACGAGTCATAGTCTCATGGATAGAGCTAGAAAAACACGAGAGAGAAAGACAGACAAGTTTCATAATTTACTGTTTCACTGGGGTTTGAACCCCCAAACCATGGAGTGGTAGCCATTGTCGCTAACTACTAAGCCACGCTATTATGTGTCGTCATGCCTCTCCATAATGGGCAAGTGGGGTCTTTGCCCCCATCTGGGTGCCCACCAGCCTGGCAGGTGAGCCCAGCGGGGTACATGTTTCCGTGTAGTCCATACGGCGATCAATGACTAGTCAATTCGATATAGATTGCAGGCATTACGGTGACCGCATACTCGATACAGCACGCCTAGTGGATATCAACGACCACCAGGAAAGCACTGGACGTCATCGTCAACGGACCGTTTGCCAGACCACAGAAACTCCCCAACGACTGAAACGAGTCATAGTCTCATGGATAAAGCTAGAGAAACACGAGAAAGAAAGACAAACAAGTTTCACAATTTACTGTCGTCACTGGGGTTTGAACCCCCAAACCATGGAGTGGTAGCCATTGTCGCTAACCACTAAGCCACGGCGATTATTATTATTATTATTATTATTATTATTATTATTATTATTATTATGTGTCATGCTCAACCAGATCAGTCTGGTTTGTAATGTTTTACAAGTACCGGAAGCAAACCCTGCTTCAGAAGTACTTAGACCATTATGGCTGTCTAGGAAGAAGACATGACTTTACGAAGAATCCGAGTAGATCCCAGAAGCACTGTTTTCTGTAAGTCCTGCAGGTTGTGATGACCTGGAATAATGTCCAGCCACCATGCAATACCTGTGTGCACTGTGCCCAAAGCTCCCAAGACCACCGGAACCACCAGTGTTCGACAATGCCACATGTGGCTTATCTCCAGTCGCAAGTCGCTTTACTTCGCCGACTTCTCAGCATGTGAAACAAATAATGTGCTGTATTGACTTTGCGGTCACAGTAATGCCTACAAATCTATATCGAATTGGCTAGTCATTGATTGCCGTGTGGACTACACAGAAACATGTATCCTGCTGTTGGCTCACCTGTCGGGTTGGTGGGCGCCCAGATGGGGGTAAAGACTCCACTTGCCCATCATGGAGGGGCATAACGACACATAATAGTAAATAATAATGACGGTAGACCACATTGTGGCAGGCTGTAGTGCTTTGGCACCAATGTACTACACTGGTTGACATAATCAGGTGGCCTCCATCATTCACTGGGATGTTTGTCGCCATTTTGGGGTTCCAGTGGAGAGCAGATGGTACCGGCATCATCCTCATAGGCTTGTGGAGACGGACGACATTACTATGATGTGGGATACCACCATCCCCACTGCCAAGAAGATCAAAGCCAATCGTCCAGACATCTGTCTCAGAAATAAGAAGACAAACACTTGTCTTTTTATTGATATCAGCTGTCCTGCTGATGGCAACATTGGCAAGAAACATGCTGAGAAGTTGGTGAAGTACAGCGACTTGCAAGTGGAGATAAGCCGCATGTGTCATTGTCGAACACTGGTGGTTCCGGTGGTCTTGGAAGCTTTGGGCACAGTGCACGCAGGTATTGCACAGTGGCTGGACATTATTCCAGGTCATCACAACCTGCAGCACTTACAGAAAACAGTGCTTCTGGGATCTGCTTGGATCCTTCGTAAAGTCATGTTTTGTTTCTAGACAGCCATGATGGTCTAAGTACTTTTGAAGCAGGGTTTGCTTCCAGTACTTGTAATAAACTTTACAAACTAGATGGATCTGGTTGAGCATAATACTGTTAGCAACAATGGCTACCACTTCATGGTTTGGGGGTTCAAACCTCAGTGACAACAGTAAATTAATTAATTATGAAACTTGTGTGTCTTTCTTTCTCATGTTTTTCTAGCTTTGTCCATGAGACTATGACTCGTTTCAGTCATTGGGAAGTTTCTGTGGTCTGGCGAACGGTCTGTTGACGATGACGTTCAATGTTTCCTGGTAGTCATTGATATCTACTAGGCATGCTGTACCGAGTTTGTGGTCACAGTAATGCCTACAATTTATATCGAATTGGCTAGTCATTGATCGCCATGTGGACTACACAGAAACTTGTACCCTGCTGTGCTCACCTGCCAGGTTTGTGGGCGCCCTGATGGGAATAAAGACCCACTTGCCCATCATGGAGGGCATAATGACACATAAAGATATAGGCAGTCTATATATTAGTGTCACTTTGTCTATAAGGCTAATGCTAATTAGTATAGTAGATTACCACTTATCTAAACAGCTTGGGACAGGAATGTGTTGGGATAAGTTCAGAGGATTTATGGTACATAAGTGAGTTGTAGGGATGATGGAAGATTATCATTACCAGTGACTATTATTCATTGCAAGTGAAGCATATGGCTATTGCAATTATCATAACAAGACCAGGAAGTTGCCGTCATTATCAGCCCTATTATGCAAGGAGTCACTGAGTTTTGTCTGGACTGTGACTTTTATTTTGTGGCCACACAATGTGATTATGTGTCAGGGATGAGCTGTCTCTATAATTAACAGGCACATCCGATACTACAATACACCAACCCACACTTCTGTCTGGATGTCTGTCTGTAACGTGCCAATTGACACGACACCGGTCTTCGATCGTCACAAAACGTGGCGGCCCGGTCGAGTTCCGCCGTCTGAGACAAACTGTCAAGTCGGATTTCGCCTGGACTTCCTACGGTGGCTAGAAACGAGACTTTGGCGGTCTGAAATGAGATTTGCCAGAGTTTGTTTGTTTGATTAACCGCGTATGTGGATGTGACGTGCACTTGTCAGCCACTGTATGCAATTCTTTGCCAGCCATGCGCCCGCTGCAGTCGGAGTAAGTCTTCTTTGCTGCATGACATGTAGCGTAGGTAGTGGGATGTTATGGAAGTTGGGAGAGGGGCGTGCACTTCCAGATTCTTCTGGAAGAGGCTGGAGAAGGCTGGAAGAGGCTGGAAGAGCCCCATCAAACGGACCCTATGATGCAGAACTCTGACTTGAGTGAATACAGTGTGTGTGTGTGTGTGTGTGTGTGTGTGTGTGTGTGTGTGTGTGTGTGTGTGTGTGTGTGCATGTGTGCATGCGTGTGTGTGTGTGTGTGTGTGCATGCGTGTGTGTGTGTGTGTGCATGTGTGCATGCGCGTGTGTGTGTGTGTGTGTGTGTGTGTGTGTGTGTGTGTGTGTGTGTGTGTGTGTGTGTGTGGTGCGATGGCTCAGTTGGTTAGAGAGTCATCTTATGGAGTGATTACATCTAGGACCTTACAGGGTTGCAGGTTCAAGTCACAGTGATGGCGAGCTATGGCATAATTTCCTTCGGCAAGAAACTCGCACACAATTGCCTCTCGTGACTCAGGAGTGTAAATGAGTACCTGGTTATTGACTGGGGTGGCAAAGGCCTCCGACTGTGTCAAAATTTATCAGCCACTGGGGTCCTGGTGGGACTTCGAGTGCCCACATCACAGTTGGCGTCGCAATCAGTGCTCCTGTGTGTACCTGGCCAGGCTCCTGGCACGGCCCATAGCTCCTGCGTAGTGCACAGGAATCCAGCCATGTGGCTGGGGCATAGCCATAACGAACGGCATCTCCTTATCCATTTGCTTGTGTGTGTGTGTGTGTGTGTGTGTGTGTGTGTGTGTGTGTGTGTGTGTGTGTGTGTGTGTGTGTGTGTGTGTGTGTGTGTGCGTGCATGCGTACATGTGTGCGTGTGTGCATGTGTGCGTGCATGCGTGCATGTATGTGCTAGTATATACTATTATATCCCAATAAGTAGTGTCCAGATAAGTGGTGTTTGATTTAGTACATCAAAAGACCAGCTCTCAATTTAGAGTTGTAAGGCCGAATGTGTGGTTAAAGGCATAACTGTGTTTAATGTAATTACAAATACTGTCTAAGTAGCAGTAACCAAATTCTTTTTATTTGGGTATTAAATTTAAAATATTTTGAATTTTTTATTTTTCAATTAGCTGCATGGTTATTGTACATGTATCTAGAATGAAGTCAATTAAAGCCATGGCAGCCATACTAAAAAGTGGTATTGTCATAGCTGTACCAACTAATCAACTCCTATGACCTTGCAGATATCAAGATGAATTAGTTTTTCCATTGTTAGCTCAGTAGTATAGCCATATCCGCTTGTCGATTTTTGCACCTCTGTTTCTTGGATTTGCTATGTAATTACATAGCTGATACCTGATTTCTTGCTAAACTTCAAGAAGACAGAAACGCGAAGAATCTTCCTATCTTTAGAAGACTATAGCAACTTTATTGATATGCAGAGAACAATAAACACATATGTTTATTACCAAAATATGTAGCCAAAAAGACTAATGCGGCTGACGTATTACCTTGCAACCTCGGTTGGGAGGGTTACCCAACCTGACAATTCTTTAGCTCAGCTTTATCATTCTAATTTTTGAAATTCTAAATGTTATTTTTTGGGATGAATTGGTCAGTGCAAATAGATAACAAAGCCCTTTCAACCGAACATTTTGATTGCGAGAGGATGGAAGAGAGCCTAAATCTAAAGCCTTTTGCAGGCACTTCTTATATATTTTGTGTCCTCTCTCGTTCTGCTACTGCAAAACTTGTGTTGGAGGATCGAACTCTTTGCAGTATATTTTATAGCACATGGATGGGCAATTGTGATGTCTAACAGTATACATCTTCTTTTCATCAACGTAATCGTAAACTGCTATCACATCTTTGCCTTCAAACTAATCAGTCAGTTCTTTTTGGCATTGAAACCCAACTGAAGATAGCATTTGAAACACGTTGTTTATCATGATGACAAGTATAGCTCTTCTACTTCTTCATTTGCAAATTAGAGAAATGCAGTGTTTTGAATTTAGAAGACAGTTTAGATAGCATTTTTGGATGATTTGGCAAGTGTGAAATGAGCTGTTTATAATATAGTTGATTTACGTGTCTAGTAAACATCAAGTAAAGCATTATTCAGATGACAATAGATATACACTGATTGTGATTGCTAGAATTGGCGTGATGGCAAAGAAGCCAATCCCTAAATCAGCTATTGTCTTTTTGTTTAAGAAAGATGACAAATACTGCTGACCCATGCTCCCAAATATGCGGGAACAGCCATTGAAGAAGACTAAGTGAGTTCAAACCCACCTTGCCCGAATCGAAAAGAGAATTGCTGCTTTTTTGTCCAGATAGCTTGCACCCATTGGTGGCCTCAAATGTAAGTACAATTTTTACATCAAACTTTCCAGCAGCCTTAGCAATAATCATTGGAGGAACAGATTAAAGCAAGTATGATATCTGTGGAATCCCACAGTAATGGAGAATCTACATAGTTGTTTGTACATTATTTCTATGTGGAAGTTTTGACAAGAATGTCTTGGCAGTATTAAGTTGCTTTATGCAGGTATCCTTTGCAAATGACAAAGATTCAGTGGAACTTCCTAGAACAATTACCTAGGCTATCCTTATTATGGGAGTGTTCAAAGGTCAGTCTTGAATATACCTACTGGCAAGAATGCACGAGCACGTGTGTGCATGCGCGTGTGTGCACGTATCGCTTTGTCATTAAATTCCCAATAGAGAGAATTTTGTACGGCCAAAGAAGATTGTATTGGGTTGCAAATGGAAAGACAGAGAGAGATTGCAATAGTTAGGGATCGTCATTGCAATAGGAAGTAGCCTACCTCAGAAATAGCTGTTATTGAGGAGGCTATCCAATCAGAACCGACCTGCTCATGGAACACAGCAGTGCTGGCTGGATTAATACAGTACAGCAAGACTTAAAATCCTTGAATGTGTTAGTTGAATTGGCTAAAGACCATCATGTTTGGCAGTGTGTGTGTGTGTGTGTGTGTGTGTGTGTGTGTGTGTGTGTGTGTGTGTGTGTGTGTGTGTGTGTGTGTGTGTGTGTGTGTGTGTGTGTGTGTGTGTGTGTGTGTGTGTGTGTTTCAAGTGCCATCAAATAACAAAGCTCCTAGGAAGTCAGGCATTTTGTCTGAAATGGTTAAGTATGGTGGTCAAGCTTTCTTTGGTGCCCTGCTGTCACTGGTACACAAGGTCTGGGAGGTAAGCTGCGTACCACAGGATTGGGAAGATGCTGAATTAGTTCCAGTACCAAAGAAGGGTGATCTATCATGGTGTGATAATTGGCGAGGTATTGCTTTGCTTGACATTGTGAGCAAAGTAGTTGGGAGAGTCATCCAGAACCGACTTCAACAGTTAGCAGCGTACACGTGTACTGGGAGATTCACAATGTGGCTTCAGGCAAGAACGGACATGTGCTGATCAGATCTTCATGTTTAGGCAAATTATTGAAAAGATCTATGAACATAGAACATCTGGTGTCTTTGTTTTATTGATTTGAGAAAGCTTATGATTGTGTCCCACGGGAAGCTCTGTGGAGAGGGCCTTAAAGTGCTTGGTGTGCCAACTTCTATTGTTAACTTCATTTCATCTTTTTAACAGGTCATGTTTGCCTGAGTGCACGTTGACAACTATCACACTGAGCGGTTTGCTGTAACGAATGGTCTCTGTCAGGGTTGCACAATGGCACCAGTTCTATTTAATTTGTATTTTTTCCTTGTCTTGGAAAGTGGCACAATGAGATGGCCAAGTCATGTCCTGATGGCGAGTTCAGTTTTCAATTGCAATCTATTTAGTCACCCTCGAACAAAACACCGGTCAGCTTCTGTGACTGACCTTGAGTTAGCTGATGACGCTGTACTTGTAACACCTTCTCGTTGCTTCTCACAGTTGGTCCTTGAAACATTCAACGCTGTTGCATCATTATTTAGACTGACAACAAGTTTCATCAAGACGAAAGTCATGGGTTGTGGTGTATACCTCTCAGAAGCAGAATGTCAACCACTTGTTGTTTCTGGACAGACTGTAGATCATGTAAAGGCTTTTGTTTACCTGGATACCTTGCTGTCACAAGATGCAAGGATCTCTGCTTTTTAAAGATTACGTGCTTTTGGTACCCTGCAGTGCATGTTTGCTGATAACAACCTGTCTATGAAAACAAAGCGATTGTTGTACAATGCCTAGCTGTGTTGTGACTGTTCTACTTTGTGGCGCAAAGTGCTGGCACATACTGAAGAAGAATGAGACAAGGTCTATTGTAAATGTCTCTCGCTTGGATCAACAGCTGTCACACATCATAAAGTCAGATCTTTGCCCGCAATGGTGTGACATTGGCCTTCTCTCGGACATTCTTCGCAAGCTTCGTCTTCAGTGGCTAGGACACATTGCATGCATGCCTTTGGACCATCTCCTAGAAAGTTCTGTTTGGCTGGCTGCCGCAAACTAGACCTGCACATGGTCTTTGGTTACGGTGGAATGATCGTGTGATGACGATCTGCGAAGGTTGCCAGTAGGTAACTGGTTTGGGCTAGCACAATATCGAATGCATGGCGGGAGGTGTGCACTACACTTCCAGACTTAGCGGTTTCACATTCATCAAGCATCACTTGTCATCAATGTCGACAGTATTTTAAGAGTTGCTCCGGTGTTGCTCGCCACAAATGCTTTGCAACTTGCCAGCTTCCTGTTTATGAACTCTGGTGCACAACAATGCTCGGTATGCCAGAGATGGTTTAAGAGTGCAGGAGGTTTAGCTGTGCACAAGTGTGTATCTGTTGATCAGCCACAACCGACACCAACTCAACTAGTGTTGTCACAACCAGCCTCTGATCTAGACACCTCAACTGAGTATCCAGCTTTGACTGTCATGGCTTGCTGCTTGTTCCAGTGTGGACAATTCTTGCGCTGCTTCAAGTCCAGACCTGGTTTTAGACGCATAACTTTCATCATGGGCTCCACATATCTGTCGACAGGTGCTCTTTTCAGCATGTATGTAATGACTGCAATTGACTTTCTTTGGCCTCGATACTTGAAACATTACTACTGTTTCTCTACTGTTTGTCTACAAGCGAGGGGAAAAAATCCTAGCTCCCCTCTTTAATGAGGGTGGCATGACCAGATAGACTGGCAACTGTACACATGTCGTGTGTGTGTGTGTGTGTGTGTGTGTGTGTATGTGTGTGTGGGTGTGTGTCTGTGTGTCTGTGTGTCTGTGTGTCTGTGTGTGTCTGTGTATTGGATGTTTAATGGCGGTGCTCGTAGTTTGCTGAGTTTGGTGTTGCTGGCTTCTCATGACTCCATCGATTACGTTCTGGATGCACCCCGCGAGGCTTGACGTCTGTTGGTTGTGTCGAGCTTTGGTCCATCAACAGGAACTCGGTATCGTGAGAGTGAGTGTACGGTCTGCACAACTGCGCTTTCACTGAAATCTCTTCGTGTGCAAAACTTCTCTACATAATGTGTGTGTGTGTGTGTGTGTGTGTGTGTGTGTGTGTGTGTGTGCATGTGCGTGTGCATGCACGTGTGTGTATGTGTTCATGCGTCCGTGCATGCATGCGTGTGTGTGTGTGTGTGTGTGTGTGTGTGTGTGTGTGTGTGTGTGTGTGTGTGTGTGTGTGTTGGTTATGACATGGCAGTGGCCACAGTACACTGTACTGTGTAGTTGCTTGCTTTATCCGGCTACCTCTAACTCGAGACCTGTTAGATGTTCAAATAAGGAGTATGGCTCACACAGAGCATTGCAGGAGAGAACAAATTTGTGCGCAGACCCAGGACATCACCTAATCTCAATCCTTTTTTGCACAACTACAGAGGTCTTGCAAGCTTCTCAGTTTTGTTTTATGCACAAACAACAGCAGCAAGTTCATGATTCTATAGATTTTGGACTTTTCTGTTTGCTTCCTGTTTGGGGATAGTGTGTCCACTTTGACGACAGCAATACAGTAGGAGGAGGAGGAATAGGAGATATGCATGTTCCAAAATGTAAATGGTGGTGCCAAGAATTCTGTGAGCTCTGCAGTTACCTGTCTGTTGTGGAAGTGTTCATAGATAAAGCAGTCTGTGAGTGGTTATTCCATTCACAAGGAGAATTCTGTTGTTTCTTAAATGTCAGTACATTGACAGCGATCTAGTGGCGATGCGACTTCTGACCGTTAGAAAGTACCAGTTGAATATTTTTAGAAACACATTGGGAAGGCTACCCTAAACTCACAATTTTAATGTCTACTGATTGTCTCGTTCTTTATTGGTCCATCAGTGGGTACTCATGTTTGTCAGAGTGAGCACAGACTAGACATCCAGGTCTTACTATCATCTCTTCACATCCAATTCTCCTGTAAATGGTGTTCAACATCAATGGCTGGACTTGCTTTTAAATGCGAGTTCATTAACATCAAGACAACAACCTAATAGTTATTAGTTACTCATAGTTCAGGAGAAGTTAGCTCATAGTTGAATAGTGGAGAAGAAAGGAGGTGTGTGGTAGGGTGGTTCAGTCATTTCATAATGTGTCATCCTTCTGGTCCAGTAAAATGGTCTAATCAGAGAGAGGTATTTGTGATTGGTTATACAAAGCAGCCACAGACCGTCGCTGACAGCCAATCAGAAACCACCAACATTCATGAAAGAGCCTTTTACCAGAACAGTGTCATGCATGCAAGATTACCTGGTCTTGTTGGGAATGAGCAATAATAGAAACATGTCTGCAATGGCCAATTCAAAATCAATCGTTTATCACCACAATTATATGGGAGCCTAAATGTTGCATAGCCACGCTTGATTGACATCTATGTCCCATGTGTGATAAATCTTATTACTTTAACTAGTTTTAATAGACAACATGTTAGACATATTACAGAATTTGTGGTCACGTAAAACAACAGTCACTTTGTATACTGTAAATCAACAAAATTTTGTAACCATCTAACTCTTGTAAATTTTGTAAGCGATCTCAGATATACCAAAGTTAAAAGCTTACTAATTTTTGTCGCTCTTGGTTTTTGTGACACTTTACTTATAGTACCAATAATCATCACGTGTCACGCGTGCCAGATAGACTGACACTTATACATATGAGGCAGGACACATGCCTAGCAGATATTTACGCATGGTGCTGTGGTTTTGACATGTCGGTACGTAAACACCTGGTAAGATACTGCTGGGATGTACACATGCTTGCTCACTTAGCAGATACTTATGTGTGCTGTTGTTTGATTTTCTGTTGATGTTGTGTTGGTGTTCTGCACAGAAAAGTGGCTATGTTCATCAACGCTTACGAAAGTTGGGTGGTTACAAAATGGTGAATGTGGATACTTATGAAAGTTTTCAGCTTACGAAATTTTGTAGATTTGCAGTAGTTTAGATAGAATTTGGATGTAGCGCGCCTAATAGGAAAATGGTATCTAAGTTTGTAATAATTTGCAACAAGTTGATTTCTTGTGAATGTTCATAGCTGTGGAAGTGAGGGTGAAAAAGCTTCAGTTAGTAGTAAAGAATAAATGACTTGTCTATTTCTTGCTCTTTTGCTTCTACATCTATCTATTTGATTGTCAAGACATGCAGTAACATTGCATGTTTTGTTTCATTACAGGGCAGTGGCAAAAAAGAAAAAGGTCGAGGAAGTGCCGCATCAGTTCACTCCAGTGAGCTGGAAGTTTCTTCTATTGGAGACAGTGGAGGTGATAATTGTTCAGTGGTGTTGCTGAGGTTAAAATTGGTTAGGTCAATTATAGTTAACTACATATAAGACCTTCTTAATTGACTGGGTTTTTTCCAGTTGTTGAAGCACGGGGCTGTAAGGAGCTGGCTGGCATAGCCGGACCACTTTTCTAGACTGAACTTTTGACAGGGCCTATTTCAATCACGTGCTTTCATTTCAGTATTGTCGCGAATTATAACCGACCTCAAACAAAAGCTGAAAATCAAAGACCCTGTGCTGCATACATGTCAGTCGTGTTTAGAAGCCGATGTTTTGTTCAAGACAATGGCATGTGGACGTGCTTGGTCACACGTGCCTGTGCACATGTCTCGGGGGGGGGGGGGGGGTATGTGCAGCATTTAATGACACCGACAACGATGACGAAGATTCAGCTGACACTCTTGCAACTGACATTTTATGGTAGTTATGTCTATATATCTCAACGAATCTTGCTTTTAGCGTGTTCAAATGGCATAAAAGCTGGCCTTGAATATATGCCTGTCCTAAATATTAGCCTGAATTCCAATTCTGCTTATACAAAAATAAGCACGGCTTTTATTAGTGACGATATGGTACAGCAAAAACAGCTCATGTTGTTGATCACTAACTGTGACACATACGTGCGAACTCCACATTTTGTAATTGTCAACTAGATCCAGGTATGGACTCAAAACTTCCAGACCAATTTTGCAGGGCAGCTGAAAAACGAGGCTAATTTTCACATTCTTGTTAGTGAACATTAGGCCGGACCACTTTAAGCTTTCTATTTGCTTGCTACGAGCTTGAAGCAGTATATACTGACAGCTGCATTTGGTAGCAACCATAGTGGAATGTTGAGCGTTGTTATGTCTGTAGACATGCAGCCACGTGTACGTGTAACACAACTCTATTTAGCTAATAACTCAATCAGGAAACTTTACACTGGTCAACGTAAATGACTGACTGCTACTCTACACGCTACATAAAAATATATACAAAGCCACACAACATCTTTCCCTTTCTACAACATTGTAGAATTTATTATACACGCCAAATATCTCATAGTCTTTGTGTCACATTGGGGCCTTTTGTCTTAATGGTCTTGCAGGAAGCTGTTCTTTCCTCTCTGTCACCTTGCTACCCGTGCTTTGTGTAGTCGTCTCCACTCCTGGCCATTCGTCATCTTAATTCCTTCTCTGTTCCATCTGTCATTGTTGTCGCGCTGGCACCGATACCAGACTATCCGCATGGCATCTTAATTGTACTATCACTCAATAGGTATCATGTCCTCTATTTTCTACCACCTCCAAGGACTCAGACAGTCTTGGATTCAACTTGCTCTTTTCTTACTGAATGTTGAACTCTCGCCAAATTACCCTCATTCAAAGTATACCTCTTCGCATACTGTTCTCTATCCACTTTCTCTTTCAGTTTATGTTTTTCTAAACTTGTCTAATCCTTGTTGTTGTATCTTCTGTTGTTTTCCCTCGAAATAGCATTCTCCTGTTCCTTATCCACATTGACACTGTCTTTGCCATCAATTAATTTTACTTGTGGTGGTAGAATTGCATGTAAGGGAAGGCGAAAATTCCCTATTTATCATCATTTTCACTGGTGATCTGTAATTTATCAATATCCGTCTGATTGCTTTAGGAAATGATTTGCCTTTTAACAAGTGTGTTCTAAGACTTGGTTTCACAACTTGGTTGAACTTGTTTACTGCACCGTTTGCTTGTGGATGGTATAAGGATGTTCGTCTATGTTGAATACCTTTCTTTTCAAGAAATTGTCCTGAAACAAATTGGTGTCCATTATCTGTGACAATAGTAGATGGCAAACATCAATGAACGAAAAGGTCTTCCAAAATTCAATGATTTGACTATAGTTTCAGTATAAATAGTGTGACAAATCTCTGGCCATTTTGAATTCGAATCATTTACCACCATTAGATATCAATAATTGTTTGGTGCTTCTTGTAGTTCTCCAACTAGGTCAATTTGAATTTTTCTCAAGGCTTGGTTGGCCAAGGTATTTTGTGGAGTGGCACCGGTTTGAATTGCAATATTTTTCACTTCTCACACATGCAACACATGCTCATAACATCTCTTCAATACTAGTATTCTGGTCTATACCAGGCCACCACACTGTTTCTTGACACCTTTCTTTCATTCTTACTATCTTCAAGCGTCCTTCATGTGCCAGTTTCAAGATAGGTTTTCTCAATTTTGTTGGTATTACTGCTCAACTTTCTCGTGCTACACAAACATCGTTTCAAACAGAACGCTCATCTTGAACATCGTAGAATTTACTGAGTTGGTTACTTGTCAAATCTCGTGGCCATTCCTTCACTATATATTCTCTGGCTTTCTGTAATATTGGATCTTTTTCTAACTCATGTCTCAACTCTTCTGGCATGACTACTGAGTCCAAGTAGTGGCAAACCACCCTGAACGTTTCTCCACCAACAGCACATTCTGTATTCTGTAAATCATGTGGAGCACTTAAAAGAAAATTGGTAACCTGATTTTGTTTGTTTGGTCTGTACTGCACTTCAAAATTATACTGGTTTAATTGGTTGAACCTGTATGGGCTACATATCTATTGTACGTGTCTCTATTCCCACACTAGTATATATCTAGTATATATCCTTACAGTCTTCCTTCTTTACCAAAACAAGAAAAATGTTCTCTTACACTACACTAGTACAGCTTATAGTATGTCAGATATGCTGGCAGTTTAGTTGCTTCACGACTACGTCTCTGAGACTTCAGGACTGGCTTGTTGCTGTTGTTTTCTTTCTTGTCTTGGTAGTCTTATCCTTGGTGAGTTGAGGACTGTCCTGTTTTTGTCAGTTTCTTGTTTCTGCTTCTGCTGGTGTTTGACTGTGTGCTGTTTCAGTTGTCTCAGATGTTTTCTGTTTCTGATCAATTTAGTACCTTTTGTTGTCTAAACTTCATATGATCTTGGTCCTATTTGTTTAGTCATTGTTGCCTTGTCACTGTTTGCCATAACCAAAAGGTTCAATCATCACCATTTCTTCTGGGTGCAACTCTCTCAAGTCTTTGGCTGATTTGTCATAGCTTTGTGCTTGTTTAATTTTGTTCTTTTGTATATTGGCCATGTCATCCTGGATGTGTCTCTTGAGAAGATTTTCTGTTGTTGGCACGAATCCCCTTGTTTGTCTGCTCATCATTTTTCGAGCTGGGCTCGATTCCATCTCTTGTGTGGGGTATTATGGTACTCAAGTAATGCTGCCCAAGAATCTTTGCCAGATTTCTCTGCTTTTCTCATAATAGTTTTCACTATTTTAACTGCATTTTCTGCTTCTCTGTTACTTTGATGATGTCCAGGACTAGACATGTTATGTTTAAATTCTCATTCTTTAGCAAAATCCTGAAATTTGTTTGAGGTGTATTGCGGTCCTCGATCAGTGATGAGAATGTCAGGTACTCTATATCTGGCAAGTTGCTTTTTATGGCCCTGATGACTGCTGTTGTAGTTGTTGTTGTAAGTCTTTCAACTTCATTGTACGAACTGTAGTAGTCCTCTAGGACTAAATAATGATGATCCTTTTTCAAATAAATTTTGCTGCCAGCTCTTGACCATGGTCTTGATGGAACTTTGTGGGACACGAGAGTTTCTTTCTGCTGTGTATGATCAAACAGTCTGCATGTCTCACACTGCTCTACGTTAGTCCCTTATTGCTGTTGTCATGCCTGGCCAAAACAAACATTCCTTTGCTCTCCTTATGGAACTATTGATTCCTAAATGGGCATAGTGTATCGTTTCCAACATCATGCGTCTCAGTTCTGAAGAAATGATAATTCTCTCTTCTTCAAAAATGACTCCATGCTGCACTAGTAGCTCATCACGTATATGAAAATATGGTACTACGCAGGGGTGTAGTTCCTGTTTTGTTTGTGGCCATCCTTGTCCAACTACTGCTCTTAACTGTTGCATGGTTTCATCTTGCGCAGTTTTTTATTTGTTCCACTGTGTTTGTTTTGATGAGCTGAAATTCAATTGCATTGACTGCCTCAAGATCGCAAGCTACTTTCTGGTCTTTGTGTCCGTCTCTGGAATGTGTGCTCTTGACAATGTATCAGCTATCTACATTTCTTTGCCTTGCTTGTACACCACTGACACATTGTAATTCTATAATCTCAGTAACATACGCTTCGGTGCAGCATGCAGAGGCTTCCTGTGTATCATCTCTAGAGGCTTGTGATCAGTGTATACTATCACTGGTTGTCCGTATGTGTACTGATCAAATGCTCCAATCCAAAGATAATTGCTGATAGCTCTTTTTCAATTTGAGCATAATGTCTCTCCATGCTAGTTAGTGATCTACTGGCGCATTCAACAGGTTGGTCATTTTGCAGTAATGCAGCTCCTAATCCAATATTCGATGTGTCACATTGGAGTATGAATGACCTCTTCACTGTTGAAGTATCTCAAAACTGGTGTCTGTGTAATAGCCTTTTTAATCTGCTTCGACACTTCATCTTGCTCATTTCTTTATGACCACATAACATTTTGATGTGTCAATGTTCTTAATGGCTCATATGTCTGACAGTTTTGGCAAAAACTTTGATAAGTCATTTAACATGCCCACAGTTCTTCTGACTCCTGCCACATTATTGGGTTTGTCATATTCAACTTTCTAGAGTCTGGCTTCACACCTTCATCAGTAAGTACATGCCCCATGTACTGTACATATCTCAATCTCAATCGGAATTTGTCTTTGTTCAGTGCTATTCCAGTCTGCTTTCATCTGTCTGGTAGTGCTTCAAGTTTCTGATCATGATCATGCACTGCTTGTTGATATGTTTTTCTTTCACCTGCCACTAGTATATCGTTAGCTATCACAAATACACCAGGTAAATGTGAGATGACTTCATGTAGGGTCCTCTGAAATACCTCTTGTGCAATGCTGATGCCAAAAGGCATGTGTCTCCAGCAAAACCTGCCAAACAGAGTTCCAAAGGTTGTTGCTTCTTGAGATCGTTCACGTAATGGAGTATGCCAATATCCTTTACGAACATCAGCAACACTGAATACCTTCGCTTTGCAAAGTTGTGGCTAAACTTCCTCTAGTGTCGGTATTCTATAATGACTCCATTTTAAATCCTGATTGAGCAGTTTTGGATCTAAGCATATCCTAAGCTTTCCGTTTGGCTTCTGTACTATGCCAATGCTTGATACCCAGTCAGTAAGTTTGTCAATTTTATGTATCACATTCCATCTCTCTAAGCGATCTAACTCTTCTGTGAGTTTGGTTTTCAATACTATTGCCACTCTTCTAACAGGCTGTTGTATTGGTTTGACATTCGTGTCAATGTCCATTTTCAGTTTACCACCAAGAGTCCCAAATTCTGTTTCAATGACTAGACTGTGTTGTATTTGCGATACAAACTAATCTCTGTGACTGGTTCTTGTTGCAGTGGCTTGGGTCATCTATTACTTGTATTTGATCATAGTGTACTTCATCTAGCCCCATCGTTTGTACCAACTGTGCTCCCAGTATGGAGTTGGCTGCTTTATTTACTACAAACAAACTCTGCTCTGTCCTTCTGCTTTGTCTTTGGTTTCCTGACATTTAATGCCCTTTTTCCATGTGCTTTTATCTTAGTATATATTATTGTACATGATTAGAACTTTGTCTTCAGGTTCTAGCTTTTTGCCTGGAGGCAGGTCACTTAACCTCATCACATTACATGTAGCGCCTGTGTCCACTTGGAATTTGACTACTTTTGTATCAACCATCATAGTGGCTAGTATTCTTTTCTGATGTGCAGTATCTCCTAGGCTATTTACTTCATCTGGCGTTAGCATCCAGGAAAACATTTTGTCATCATTGTCTGTATCATCATAGTCGTCAAGGGTGGCATGCACAGTTTGTTCATTTTGTGGTTTTCCTTTACCTCTGCAAACTCTTGCGAAATGATTGGATTTGTTACACACTGCACAATTCTTTCCATATGCAGGACATTTACCCCTTTCATGCACATATCCACAGTATTTGTATGCTTCTTGTAACATACCTTTGCCACGATCATGATATGTTTTGGGTGTGACTGCTTGTGTGACTTCATTGGTGGCTTTTCACCAGGTGGCTTGCTCTTGGTATGCTTAAATTAGCCTACCAAAGAGCCAAGCCTTCCTCCGTGGTCACTGTGCGACCTCACGTGCTGTTTGCCTGCTCGCACGTGAGAGGAGGTGCTCGGAACTATGCTTGGATTGTTCCATTGCATCAACAACATCAAGTGTTTTCCCAGTCACGACTCTCATGTGTCTGGTTGTTGTTTCAAATGCATGGCACATATCCACACAAATCGCTAGTGGCAAATCTCTCACCTGCAAGAGTTGCTTCCTGAGTCCGTTTTCGCCCACACCAAACACTACTTGATCTACTCGATCATCTAGTGATGCTCCAAACTGTCACATTTGTGCATAGGCGCACAACACCGTTATGTGCTGCCTAGCTGTTTCACCAGTTTGTTGCTGTCCACTCTGAAACTGAAATCTCTCATAGATAATGTTTGTCTTGCCTGCGCAATGTACTTCTATCAATTGTGGCACTTTCTCCATGTTCATATTGTCTTCTTCAGACTTAATGGTAGTGCATGGTAGATTTCTAGCGTTTGATCCAATGCAAGTTATAAACATTGCACCTCTGTGCTCATGCGCTTGTCAATTTAGTCTGAAGACTATCTCATAAGAATTCTAGACCTGTTTCCATTTTATCCAATTCTGTCCCAGGTCTCCTGTAACTCTCAGCTTGAGGGGGAAAGGGACAGTTCCTTGCAGCAACACCGTTGACAACGTTGCAGCAATTTGTGCTGCTGCCCTTGCTTTCATACTGTCATCCATAGGAGCTCTTTCCAGCTCCTGTTCCTCTAGGCGAGCTCGCACTTCTCTAGCTGGGATGTCGAGTCCACATCTTGACACCATGTAAGGCTACATATTATTGTGTCTTTATTCCCACACTAGTATATATCTATATACCCTTACAGAACCATTTGTGAATTTGAAGAGTTTAATAGCCTGATCTTCCTAATGACTGTAGGACCATTAACGTCTGGTGGTCTGTTTGCAATACAAATTGATGGCCATACAAGTATGTGTGTCATCTTTCGCATGCCCAGAGACAAGTTAGAGCCTCTCTGTCTTCCACCGAGTATTTTTCTTGTTTTGTCAATGCCTGTGAGGCAAAAGCTATTGGCTTTTCTATGCTTTGTTTAATCTGGGTTAGCACTGCCTCCACTTCCTTTTCTGAAGCATCACACGTGACATATGTTGCATCATCTATTGAAAAATGAGCCAAAATGGGTGGTGATGAGATCTTTCTTTTCATTTTCTGACTGCTTATTCACATGTTGTTGTCCAGACCCAAGGCACATGTTTCTTAGAAGTTGTCTTAGGGGTAGTTATATTAGCATAATCTTCCATACATCTAGAATAGTGTCCCACAACTCCTAAGAATGAAGCGTGATTTTTTGTATTTATTGGAGTTGGAATGCTTACGGTTGCTTCAATGTTTGAACACATTGATTTCAAGCCATTTGCATCGATTTGTAGCCCATAAACTCGATTTCTGTTTGCCCAAATGAGCACTTCATACTGTTTAATGTTAGATGGTGGCCAGGTCTGCTAGTCGTTCTAGTGTTTTCTCTAAACGGTATTCATGTTCCGCATTGCTTGGGCCATGTATTACTATGTTGTCCAAAGACAGTCATTCCTTCAAGCCCTCTCAAAATCTCTTTCATATTCATTTGGAACACACTAGGGGTCGATGCCAAACCAAAGGGAACTCGTCAAAATTGATATACCCCATCACAAGTTATGAACGCAGTAATATTTCAACTGCTCTTGTCCAGAGGAATCTGAAAATAAGCCTTGAGATAAATCAAGTTTGGAGAATGCAGTTGACCCATTAAATTCTGACATTGTAACTCTTCTAGAAAAGGAATTGGATATGTATCTGGAATAGAAGCCTTGTTTACTTGTCCTAGATCAAGGCATAGTTAGATGTCTCCCGACTTCTTTCGTACAATCACCACATTTGACACCCAAGGGGAGATATCAATCTGCTCAATAATTCCTTCTTTCAACATTCTGGTGATCTCCTCAAATACTTCTTTTTGCAAAGACGGGGTACACGGTGCATCTTCTGTCTCACTGGAGTCACATCTTGTGTGTGTGTGTGTATATATATATATATATATATATATATATACAGACTTGGACAAAATTATAGGGGTGTGTAGTAACACAATAATTAGGTCACAATTTACTAACTATCAATATTCCTATGAACTTAATAGTTATCGCGTTGATTGTTAGGTTTCTTGAGAATACTGTAGACCCTAATTAGTTTTCTTTACGTTTTGCATTGCGGAAAACGAGAGCTAACAGTGTATGCCATCATGACTGCATAAGTGTCATAGGTTAGACTTTCTTTAATTTGTTTATTGGCTTTTAAAAAACCCGGTTTTAATATGCGAAGGAAAATTGAAGCTCTTCACCCGTTTCTCAGTACCGAGTGTTCCCATTTCTCACACTCCTGATTGCATCCAAACGTTGTAGAATACTTTCTGCCAAGTTCCGGACACACGGCTGGAATCTGCTGCCACGTCTCTTGTAAAGCATTCCAGAGCTCAGCTGCAGTTTTTGGTTGGCTACGGTTGGAAGCAGTTTTGATTTCATGCCACAAGTTCTCGATCGGATTTGCATCAGGCGATTTTGGCGGCCAGTCCAACAGTGTGACGTCATGCTGGTGTAGCCATTGTCTTGTTGACTGAGATGTGTGGATTGGCGCATTGTCCTGCTGGAGGACAAAGTCGTCTTCTATCAGTGCCAGCTGCATCTGTAAGCATGTGCTCCTCCTGAACCTATTGGTACGTCGTGCTGTCCAAAAGACTTTCCAGTTTCACCAGGTACCCCACACATTGATCCCCACATTGATCCCCACACCCCACACATTAGCCGCATGCTGGACCGTACATTCACAACTTTCAGGGAGAAATTTCTCACCTTTGTGACACCAAACATACTGAGCACCATCATTTCCTATGCTGAATTTTGACTCATTTGTAAAAAGAACAGATTTTCAGTCATCCAAAGTCCACCCTGTGTGAATGGTTCCCCATCCCAGTTGCAAACGCCGATGGTTTTCTGTTAGTTAGTGGGTTTTTCTAGGCCTCCAGGCATTCACTCCTGTCTCGCTGAGATGACAACGGACTGTTTCTACCTTACACCTGCTTGATGCAAATAGTCTACGGATTGACTAATACTAGTATTGTTATGATATGTCAGTTTTCTGGCAATTGTCTTCAAGATCTTGAGACTGTGAGCTGACCACAAACCTAGAGACTTCAAAACAAGAGGATGAAAAACACTACCACTAGCTGAAACTAACGAGTTGTGCCGAATATCTTTTTCCGACTCCCCAGTCTCTGTTGCAATTACCACACAGGCTGCTGCTTGCACAATATAGTTAGGTTGTAGAGATTTTCGTGCCATTATGTCAAAGTACATTTGCAGACCTTCAAAATCTAGATGAAACACGTCACCAGGCCTTGACATATTTATGCTACTACAACGTTGCCATCAGCAATTGGGATTGTCAGCTGATAAAGCGTGAAACAAAATGTCACATAAAGAATTGTTGGCATTTTATTTGCAGTTTTGAGTTGCCACTCCCTAGCAGATGGTCACCGTCTTTATTCAAGACGTGACCACATGTGCAATGCTGTTGTGGAGAGGCTGGAAAAAGAGGAATTCCTAACCACAAACGTAGTGTTGCAACAAACTCCCTCGGAGGCATAGCAAGGCTGAGTGAAGGATTTGGGAATGCTCGTAGCCACGCTCCGGAGCGTTGAGCAGAGATAGTGTTAAGACGTGTTGCAAAGGCAGCAACTATCTTTGAGTGATGACCATACTGCAGAATCAAGAAGAACGTGGATAATTGATGTTGGGTGGACGAGCTGTCAAAGTTACTGTTGTGATTGATGTGGTAACAGAATACAAGAATTGTCTTGAGCAGTGCTAGTACATTGTTTTAATATATAAACTGTGTGTGTGTGTGTGTGTGTGTGTGTGTGTGTGTGTGTGTGTGTGTGTGTGTGTGTGTGTGTGTGTGTGTGTGTGGTGCGATAGCTCAGTTGGTTAGAGAGTCATCTTACAGAGTGTGTACATCCGGGACCTTGAAAGATTGCAAGTTCAAGTTACGGTGATGCCGAGCTATGACATAATTTCCTTAAGCAAGAAACTAACATACGTTTGCTTCTCTTGACTCATGAGTATAAATGAGTACTTGGCCATTGACTGGGGTCCTGGTGAGACTTCAGGTGCTCACACCACAGTTGGCTTCACAAGTCAGTGCTCCTCCGAGTGCCTGGGCCGGCTCCAGGAGTTTGCTAGCGCAGGCCCAGAGTTTCCTGAGTAGCGCACAGGGCCTAGCTTAATAGCTGGAGCATGACCTCTGAGAGGCAGTTCCTGACATTTAGGATTTTTTAGGATATATATATATATATATATATATATATATTCTATTAGAGAATATATTATTCTCTATACAGAGAATATATATATATATATTCTCTATTCTCTATTCTACTAGAGTTTCCCAACCCCAACCCCAACACAACTATCTCAAATTAACCCAAATTATCTTCACTACTGTCCAATGCTAGTCTCTCTAAAACCATCTTAGAATGAAAGGGAGCACTAACAGTGCTGATCTCTAGGCGACGAGAAATTGACCTCTTTCCAGTCCCAGGTTCTTTGCAATGTACTTCCAAACGCACTGCAAAGCAGGAAACTTCAGCCCTGTCCACACAGGCAACTGGATTGCAATCCGATTGCGATTCGAACACGATAAATCCAATTCACATCGCTAGGTGGTTTTGATCGCAATCGGTTGAATCCAATTAGAAATAGTGGGCGTTACCTCCATGTATGCTACGTGTGTAGTCAGAACATCCAGCACTCTTTACTCGTCTTTGTTCTCGCTCACCTTACCCTGCTGTATCAATGCTTTCCACAAGCAAGGAAGCCACATCGGTCATCGGTCACGTGATATTGAAAATGAGGCAGAGGTAGCGTTTTCAAAGTGCAGTGTGGACTCTTGCTCTCCCGATCAGATTGCAATCCAATAGCGATCCATTCTGGTCTAGTGTGGACAGGGCTTTATCTAGGTGTGTGTTGCTAGAACACCGGCCCAACGATTGATATTAGCCTCAACAACGAGGCACAGGTGTACGTACTAGTCCAATCGCAACAACGCCTAGGGTCATCAACACCAAACAGTTGCTGCACATGTACTTTGTAATTGCAAGCTTGCACAAATTAATTAACACCACGTGCACGTTACTAAATTTTAGACACAAGCATCCCAAAACTTGTTTAACCAGATGGCTGAGTCACACTAAACACTTGTTTATACAGGTGGCTGAGAGAGGACAGGCTGTGTTATCATCAAACCGTAAATCACTTGTGTGCTTGTTCGCTATGACCTTGAAGGTACACTCGAAAGTTATGATCAGTAATCAAAATTGGAACGTCTTGCGTGACTCCACCTAGACTGGCAGACAAGCTCCAACAACCATGTCAAGATTACACGAGCGCTACACTTTACCTGTGAACGCACACTATACTTTCCAAAGCTGTTACATAGTCGTTTCTATCGAGTTGGTATTTTCGTCGAGTCGGTTGGTACTTCCAGTGAGATGACTACTATAGCCCTTGTTATGCCTAGGGTTAATTATACATCCAAAGTTTGATAGACAATTGTTGATGGAGGTGTGAGGTGGCTTGACTATTGGTCAGGTGGTTATGCAGTGCTGATCTCTGTGCAATTGATTTCAAAACATCGAGGCTGTGAGACGACCAAAGACCAAAAGTTTCAACCATGATAGGAGGGAATATTCCTCCTGCTGCTGTTACAGATGCTTGGTGTAAATTGTCTTTTACCTCATTTCCTGCTTCATCTGCAAGGCCTGGCCGATTTGAAGCTCTTACGACTAAAGAAGGTTGGAAGGAGTTTCTTACGGTGATGTCCAAATAGGTGGAGTGTTCTTGCTCAAAATCCGGATGATATATGTCTCCCGGTCTACTATTTGAGTTCTGTCTTTGTTCCATTTGACAGTTTGTGTTGTCGTTTAACAACGTGTGAAAAGTCACTTCAGCTAGTGCGTTGTGGCGTCTAATTCTCAGGTTGCCATTGCCACAACCCAAAAGATGATCACCATGCACATCCAAAACCTGAGCAAAAATTTGATTATGGAAGATATGGAAAAATTGGTATTCCAAGCCACAGCTGCACAGAGACGATGACCTCACGCTGGTGGATATATATATATATATATATATATATATATATATATATATATGAAGCCATACAACAAGCATGTATTGTGATTTGTCAGTTTAGAAATGACACTTTAATACTAGATTCACTTTGCTTGATGTTTCTGAAGTGAAATTAGCTACTGTTCCATTGAAGTTTCACAGATATGTTTGTTGTGAGGAGCTCATTGTTAGAATATCAAATCTTATGGAACAGTACTTATTTGAAGTAAAATATGACACGTTATTGTTTAACAAAATAGTTTGATACACACCAAGTGGTTAGCACTAAAGAACTCAGAGTGCGCCACACTGACAGAACTCCAGAAGTTGTCAGGCATGAGAGCAAAAGCATGTTTACAACCAAATATGGTTTCTACTAAAGTACCTGGGACTGGAATATTGGTCAATTGTTTAAATGACCACAGCCACTGGAGACGTGAGCTTAATTACTGGGGCTGGACCCAGTCACTACCGCTAAATTGTTTCAGTTATAAGTTTAACAAATGCCAGTGCAAATAATGTAGATTTTGTTAAGGCAAGTTGCATGAGATGAATCATTTCTGTTGTTGCAGCTGTGGCATCACAAGCAGCAGTAGGTGATGGAAAAAAAACGGAACGGTACAAGATACAGTTGGAGCATCTTACGGCAGTGCATTTAGAAGGTGAGTTGGCAGTTCAGTAATATTTTTAACGGTAAAGGGAAATGATATATAATGTTCCAATAGTGAGGAATAATCCTGGTTTGATATTGCCAGATAATGAGCTGTCTAATTTTTGTATCTGCAATTTAACAGAGCAAAGACTCAAGTTTCGCATTGAGTTGATCAGACACAAAGCAACAACTGTTATACGAGAATTAAAGGTATTTTTATTTTTATTTAGTACTGATCTATTGCCTGCAATATATACACATATACGTATGATGGGTTTGTGTAGCGCAAGTCTGAGGCATTAGACCAGTTGATGATTGAATGGTCGGGAAAGAGATTTCAAGATGAAGTAGAAAGGTGCATCAATGCATGCATGGCACACATCAGCTGTGTTGCTAACATTTTTATGCTGTGGGTACAGTATTGAGCAACTTTTAGAGGTGGTGCGGCAAGCTATTGAAAATGAAGAAACAATAATGGAGACTCTAACCATTTCTGGAGGTGACTTCACTATTGAAGAGGTTATAGTCGTTGTTGTCTCTGGATTGGTGTGCAGTGGACATTTAGTGTTTGCCTTTGTTTGTTGTAGTTTTTGTTGCCAAGCTTAATGATATCATTACATGGCTGTCTGTTTATTTTTTATTTCTTTGTTTGTCTACTTGCCTGTTTATATGTCTGTTTGTATTTTTGTTTTTATTCCTGTCTGCATGTTTTTTAATTAATGTATTATAGTGGTTCTGCTGCTTTACTACGTTAGGTT
>NC_085085.1:8030660-8036695 GCF_963422355.1 Corticium candelabrum
AGATCTCATGCCAACATAATCCATTTATACAAGACAAAAGGGGACAAGTCAGACTGTGAAATAATAGAAGGGTATCCTTGCAGACAGTGGCTGCATGGTAAGATAATGGCTAGGCCAGCATGTCTCCACTAACATTTTTAAAAACTAACCCTAAACTTAACATTTGCTAACCTGGTGTAGAGGTAGTTAGCTTAATTAATTAATTAAGTCAACAGGTTTAACTGTTAGGTGATGGTAACACGTGCCAGATTAAGGATGGATTTGGAGCCATTTCACTTCCTATTTGCTCTGTTTATTCTAAAATCTAATGCACTCTCAGACGCTACTATCCACGATTTTTCATAATATCAAGTTGACAATTTCCCAGACAAAAGTGTAAAGTTCCCAGACTATCAAACATGGGTGGAGACAATTTTTGTATAGTTCTAAACATAATTTACCATAAGTTATAGTTTAGTTTGGAGCAAGTGGAGACATGCCTGTATGTGTCAGGAGACTATTTGATCATAATTATAAACATAGGTGTGAACAATGACATAATTTATATCTTCAGTAGACTTTGTGCATTAGCTAGTGATAAGATTGTCAACACTTCTGTAAAACTTCTAGTAGTAATGAGACTTTGTACTTTGCACAGTATGGTGAGGAACTGTTACCCTCACATTGGGCTAAAGCATCTCATGAAATGCTGGAAGAAATTGTCATGTCTCTTGTTCCTTCTGGATCAGAATATCTTGATTGGTATCATTTTCTTGTGCTTGTTGCCTTGCCATGGCCTTCAGCAACGCAAACATCTCTTCTCAATACATTGAGGAGATTTAAGGCTGTGGATACTGCAAAGACAGGCTATGTGACATGGGAGCAATACTGTGATGTTCAACTATGGTATAACTCTGAGCCTCATAATTATGACGCTCTTCATGATTCAAACATTGCTGTGACTTATGATCGGGAGTATAAGTTGAGAATGGTAAGAAACATACACCAGTGTTGGTTGTTATTCTAAACAATGGATGGTTGCTTTTTGTGCATAATTGAGTTTTTAGGCATCCTTGCATAATTCACTAAATTCTTTTAAGCTATAAGATACTTAGACATTGACTGCTTCTGTCAATTAGAATATTAAGTATCGTATGTCTAACTTACTATTAGATTAATTTTGTAGCATTTGTATATCAAGTATGGAAAGTTTGAGCTACTGAAATTATTGCTGTGGGCCAGTAAATCATGCATTTTGGTGAACATGTTACTGTCTACAATCAACTGATATCTAACTAGCTGATTTGCCTGTTCTTTGCCCAGTGTACCATCAGATTGGGTATGCCAGGATATTAGGTACGGCTGTGCCAAATTTCCTAGGAGAATAAGTACCACTCTAGGAAATATAGTACAGTGTGTCAGTAGCAGGAAGGAGCAAATTTCGACATTCCCGTTGAACGGTGTCACTTTAAAGAGTTGCTGTTGCACAGAACAGGTGTATGTTTTTGCACTGTTGTTTGAAGATTTAATTGAAGCAATAATGTGAACAGTGACAATGCTAAAATTGGCTTTAGATATATGTCACTGCAAGTGACATTTAACAGTTATGAGTATCTAAGTTATTTCACTCTTGTTCACTATGTGGTTCTTCTTCTGTTGATTTATAGACGGTATCTTAGAGTTTCGTTATGTTCTGTATTGTGTTTTTTGACTCAAAGCAAAACATTAAATTCTGCAGCTGGACCTCAAAGATGATACAGCAGTTGAACAAAGACCGTGAGCAGTGCATATGCAACTGGGTAATCGTGTTTGCTTCCAATCCTTTTGTAATGAATTTACTTCTTAGAACAAAAAGCTGTTGTTATGAAACTGCTGCCAAGATCCTTTTTCTAAAACCAAGTTCCCATTTTTAAAACCAGCTTACCTACTTTCTACAATAAATTTACGACTTCAAGAGCTAATTTGATTGTGTAGTTGTTGGTATTGTGGCGGTTAGCTCAAAGCAGCTAAGTTTGTTTTGATATTTATTCATTGGTTGTGTTCAGCAAATTGGTAAATTTGAGACATAAATTTCAAAAGTATTTTATAGCATGCTGTTTAGATTGATACCTCATTAAAAGAAATCAGCTGCGTGTAGACATAAAATTTGTTGGGCTGGAAGAAGTTGCATTAAAGTTCACAGTGCATTTTTTAGAATTCCATGTACAGCATATGTGAGCGCAGCACACTTGCCATATAGCTATAGCAGGAGGAACAGCAGCAATGCATAATTAATCTCAGGATTAGCATGTGCTTAAAAAGACATTCATTTATTGACAATGCGTGTAGTACGTTTTTACTGCTCTCTTAAATTACACGGACTGACAAATAGTGGGCACTAACTGTATATGGACATACCTAACTACTTGGCAAATTGTACCGCTAGCTAAATGCATCTGTTGAAATTTTCATGGTGATGAGATGTGCTAATATAGGTATGGAGCAAATGAGCAAGGAAACAACATCAGCAGATTTGGTTACACTCTTTTTGAGGAATCTTGTGAGAAAGCTCTGGGTTATTAATTGACTTGATTAAATATGGCAAGATGCTAAAAAATAGACCAAGCTTTAAAGTGGGTTGTAGTTTGTCATGTCTAGGTCTACTATTATAAAAGACATATTGATCGTATATTGTCATGCACAGAAATTCACAAAAACAAACTCAGTTATAGACAAGCTTTATGAAATTTTTGTAGGTTGCAAATGGTTCGAACTTTATAAATCAAATTGGGCTATATAAATCTGGTCATAAACAGTGTAGTCTGTTTCTACGAATCTGTGTACATATGTTAGACGACCTTTAATTTTACAAACTATCCACTTGGTTGTGAAAATAAGCACAGCATACCAGGAATAAAGGCCTGGCAAGTGAATCTACAGAACAAGAGCAGGTTTATGATAATGGTCAATAAGAATTTTATCATGACTAATATTATTTAAATAATTTAATAATTAATTACTAATTTTGAATGTATTGGAATTTTATAGGCAATCTTTACCTTGTTTAAAGAAAATTTGAAGGAAAAGAAAAATCTTGAAGTCCTTGATTATGTCACTATGGTATATGGAATATGAATGTACTGTTTACGTGTCTTGTTTATTCTATGATCTGTGTGTAGCTACTTCACTTCTGTGTTGATACTAACCCTGTTCTGGGATTTATGAAAGCCTTGAGTGTGGCAACAGGATATCAACTCCCTCTTTCTATAGCTCATGAGCCAGTTGAGATGTTAGCAGATGGCAATATTGATTCAGATTATGAAATACCTTTGGATGCATTTGTGCGGGTAAGGGTTTTGTATTATAGCACTTGTGAAGGAAAGCAAATAATGAATGTATGTTTCAATTTATTGAGATATGATTGTCACATAAGTCAGCTGACATGTAGAAAGTGTTAGTACGTAAATTTTGCTATTACCTTAATTACTAAGTTAATAAGAGCTGCATGTATGCATTACCGTACAACTTTGATTATCCGGACTACTCTGGAGACATGTTAGAAGTCCGGATAATCGAGTGGATAATCAAGAGTTGATAAATATCAACTAATTTTCCTCCACTGTACAAGATTGCGCTCTGTTTCCACACTTACTGTACATTCATGTCACTAGAAGAGCCATCAACAGCTGTCTATTTATTACATTATTACGTTCCCTGTTATGTATTCGTTCATTTGTGAAAGGCTGTACCTACAGTGTATTAGTACGAAGTGAAATATATTATAGTGCCGTTATCCAGGAACGGAAAAGTCGGGGACACAGAATTTGTCTGGATAATCGAAAGTCCAGATAATCGAGGTCCGAATAATCAAGGTTATATTGTACCGTATTCACCTGTAATATCACCCTGGGGCATATAGAAAAGAAACGCTTTTTCAGTTGTATTCTAGGGCATGGGTGTTATTTTGGTCTCAGGCGTATGCATGTCGCAAAATGCTGTTGTTTGGCCAGTCATCATCTAAACACTTGAAGACAGAGATACCACAAATGCCTGCAGTTATCCATTTGCAAGATCAAAGGTACTGGTATTCGTACAGCATCAGCATATGCAGAAACTAAACACAACACAAACCAGAGTGGTCAGCCGGAAGCTCGCCAACAGCATCAGTATCAGTAATTGGAACAAAGAAATGAGTCTAGCATTTCACTCAACACTGACACCAGCTCATCAAACGCACTCAGATGAAGACGGATGTTCTGCAGACACTACTTTGTTTATTCTGCGCATGAGTATTCTGGGTGTATACTTGGGCATGGGTGTTTTTTGGGCTGAAAGTTCTGACCTGCTGCACATGGGTGTATATACATGCATGGGAGTTGTTTTGGTATGGGTATGGGCATTATTATGGGCGAATACGGTATTCTAAGATTGGACATGTGCTAGGGTTACAGTAACACTGGGCTAGACGGCTAGACGGGTGTAGAACTAATGAGCAAGAGAACAACTGGATAGCGAATGAGGGTTTACCACTTTAATTAGTGCTTCTTGATTTTTGGTATTACAGTAGAACATCACTAATCTGAATGGCCCTGTGCCAAGCCTTGTTTGGATTAGTGAAGTTGTTTGGATTACAAACACGTGTAGCCTTGGAAATCCAAACCTTATCTTAGACACCCAGACCTCTGGTGCATTTACGTATGTCTCTATATGTCATGTTTGTGGTAAACGATAGAGCTGCAATGAGACATGCAGGCTTTGTCCTGGGTAGGTCTTTGTTGTCGCTATGGCTTCCATGTTGATGTTACTGCGTGAAACCTAGTGTCACTTTTTCTCTCAGGACCATGGTGATTTTTTTTCTTGTGGCAGAATTGAACCCATATGATCTTTTCTATTCTGGTAGGAGAAATTGTTCACTTGAAGCTGTCTCTTTTGTAGCAAGACCAAGTTTGCAATGGTTTCACGAAACTTTGCCCAGAACCATCAATAATGGGACTTAAGTGGCAGTAGTATGGTTTATAGGAGCTCCATTCTAGTTGACAATTAATCTTGTTTCTGGAAGATGTCAAAACAGTGATTGACAAACATTTGGTGCGTATCATGAACTGCTATTTAGTGTCTTTCTAAAATTTATTGAAGGGTGTGCATTGAATGTTATAATCTATGATTGACAACCTGCAATTTTTGTATTTGGCTATAGTCTGAATAAAACTTAACCATGTTAGGTGCTTCACTTGGGCAAAGCAAGCTTAGGTTATGTACATCGATATCGAGAAACAACGGACCCTACTGACAAATTGTCAAAGGTAAGACTATTTTGTTGAATTGCTAAAGTTGCCTATGGTGATTATGCTGTACTTACATGTTTTATAGGATTTGCTTGTAAAAGCCTATGCAAGGTACCAGGCAGGGCCCAATAAACCATTGCCTATCTCAGTATTTATGAAAGACGACATTATTTTGGATTGCATTCGAGCTAGCAAGCGGTTCAAACTTGTAGTGAGTATTGTCACTCAACAGTGCTGAGATGTTACATAAACTGTACTGTTTGACAGGATTTTCGTTCCATTGTTCTTCTAGCAGCAGAGCAAGGTTTGGCTATGGAAGGGTAACCCCAACGTATGATATGTCCATTTACAATTTGATTGTACTAGCGACCACTTACTGTTTGTCTTGTGTGTTATTGGATACTGCAGAATGCATACTAGTAGATTCCAGTCATATTCTTTACAAGGTTATGGCAGCTTACTGTAGCAGCATTATGCCTCGACTGCATTGTAGCGTTATAAATGGCTTGATTTAATTAGGACAGAGTTACACAACAAAAGGCAACGCACTAGCTAAACAAAACAACTACAGTAAACTCAGTCAAATAACACTCGCTGCATGGCAAAACCCAGTCATCACTGCTGAATTCCCTATATTCTAACGTCCCCTTTCCTTAATAACAGATAATGGGCCACAGTTTGCATGTAAAGATTGAGTTCCACCAGTTTAGTCGTAAGTGGGAATTTGAGCACAAAATATATAGTCCTTACCACACACAGGGAAATGGTAAGGCAGAAAGTGCAGTGAAAGTC
>NC_085085.1:8044395-8113463 GCF_963422355.1 Corticium candelabrum
TTCCTACGAATCTTTCTTGCAAGACGACATCGATCGTTCATCATCAGACCTACTTACAACTAAAACATTTTGCTCTCTTGAAGATCGCAGATGACATGTTGGTCGTGCGCAACGGTACACATGCATGGTCCCATGGGACCTTCGCTTGGCTTCTTGTAGAACGATAAATTCGTTTGTTTTGCGATTCTTTTGTAAAAAGTAAGAAACGCATCAACTGTTAACCTGGTCTTTACTCTGCGCTTCTCGGTTTGACGAAAGCTTGACCGTAAAATGGAGGTTTACGACATCTCGGCTTTTCTGTCATAATGAGCGGGATTGTTACGTCATCCATTGTTGGTGTGACAAAGGACAGCTGATTGGCTCAACAAATTCCCGAGAGTGATGCACGCTGACAAGCTAGTATTACGTCACCCACGGTTTGCATCCCAAAACGATTGCTGATTGGCTCGACAAACTCCCCGAGCGTGACACACGCTTACAAACAAACAAACATAGGTACAGACATACCGACAGACAGACCGGAAGTCAATTCAGCCCGTTTAGAGTGAGCTTCTCGCGAAGCAGTCCACCACTCATTGTGGTGTCCTTCTTTTACGCTCGTAGCTTAACAATGGGTGACGTAACAATCCCGCGCATTATGACAGAAAAGCCGAGATGTCGTAAACCTCCATTTTACGGTCAAACTGTCGTCAAACCGAGAAGCGCAGAGTAAAGTTCAGGTAATAGTCGTACGCGTTTGTTACTTTTTACAAAAGAATCGCAAAACAAACGAATTTATCGTCCTTCAAGAAGCTAAGCTAAGGTCCCATGGGACCATGCATGTGTGTACCGTTGCGCACGACCAACATGTCATCTGCGATCTTCAAGAGAGCAATACGTTTTAGCTGTAAGTAGGACTGATGATGAACGATCGGCGTCGTCTTGCAAGAAAGATTCGTAGAAACGCTAGCGCTGCTTTCTTCTGGATCTGGTCACTGCATGTCGCTTCACAGTATTTCTAGGAGACGTACGAGATCAATCTTTATATATCTAGATACGACGAATTATCATCGGAACGAAAGATGCTAGCAACGTACGGCTCAACGAAAGCATAATAATCTCGTCCACCTCAATAGCTAATTAACTGAAAGTGATGCAAGATCGAGCGCTACAGACTAACAGAATCGAGAAATATCGTGGATAACAAGCCCGCTTCGTTCAAGAATATATTTACAGGTGTAAGTAAAACTGATGATGAACGATCGGCGTCGTCTTGCAAGAAAGATTCGTAGGAAACGTTGCGCTGCAAGCTTTCTTCTGGATCCGGTCGCTACACATACATGTCGCTTCACAGTATTTTCCGTGCACGTACATTCATCTCTAGCTACGACGAATTAATTCTAACGGAACGAAAGATGATAGCAACGGCTCAACGAACGTGACAGCAACGGCTCAATGAAAGCATGCTAATCGTGTCCATGCACCGTAAGTGATGCAAGCAAGAGCGCTACATGCAGAATTGAGAAATATCGTGGATAACAAGCCCGCTTCGTGCAAGAGACGCAGCTGTCACGCATGTGCATGTACTAAAGTGTAGTGTGGAACATTGGTGATATTTAGCTAATTATCTTTAATCACATCGACGCATCCCTGTGTTTTCAAAGAATTATACATTCTAGCAACAAGCTAATGATTAAATAATGATAATGACAATAAATAGACAAAAATTAATAAATTTACATTAATATTCACAATATATACACGTGCCACGCGCGCGCGCGCGCGCGCGCACACACACACACACACACACACACACACACACACACACACACACACACACACACATGGACACACACATACACACACACACATGGACACACACATACATACACACACACATACGCACACACAAACAAACAAACAAACAAACACACACACACACACACACATGGACACACACACACACACACACACATGGACACACACACACACACACACACACACACACACACACACACACACACACGCTCGTAGCTGTGAAGCGACGGTGTAAACACAGCTTCATTTACTAGTTATTGTATATATATATCCCGGACGTCTGGTGAGCGCCTCCACGTGTGTTGTTGTCTTCGTCTTTCGTTGAGTGAACAAGAGAAACAGCGGTCGTCATCTCTCCAGGTTGCGCCATTGTGGCTTTTGCCAATCTGGCTGCTTGCGTCAGTCCTCATCCACGTGAAGGGATCCCATTGGAGGAATGAACGCTATTCGTATGTTGCTGTTCTTGTTGCTGTGTGGAGTTCCTGTGATTTGTTTGTTCGTCTCTTTGCGTTCTTTCTGTCTGCGTTGGAGTGTACTGGTCTTCTCGTCTTCCTTCTTCTCGTCATTTCTCCGCTGGACAACATGTTCGGTCGGGAGTTTGTTGTTTGCCGCACCTTTTCTCTGCTCTTTGAGCATTTCGCGCTCTTCAGGTTTCTTTGGCTGTCTGTGGTGTTCACGTTGTCTTATTCGTTCTTCTTGTGTCATCTCGTCTTCCTTCTTCTTGTCACTTCTCTGCTGGACAACATGGGCGGTCTAGAGTCTGATGTTTGCCGCACCTTCACCTCCCTCTTCGAGCATATCGCGCTCTTCAGGTTTCTTCGGCGGTCTGTGATGTTCCTGCTGTCTTACTCTTGTTCTTGTGTCATCTCGTCTTTCTTCTCGTCACTTCTCTGTTGGACAACATGGTCGGTCAACAGTTTGAGGTTTGCCGCACCTTCACCCTGCTCTTTCAGCATTTCGCGCTCTTCAGGTTTCTTCGGCTGTCTGTGGTGTTCCTGCTATCCTATTCATCCTGGAAATTTTTTGTCATCCTGTTCGAATGTCGCCTTGTCTTTATTTTCTCCTCTTCCCTGCTGGAACACATGGTCATTCGGGAGTCTGATGTATGCCGCACCTTCACCCTGCTCTTTGAGCACTCAGCGCTCATCGTGTCTATTCGTCTGCCTGTGCTGCTTCCACAGTGTCCTCTACTCCTGATTTGTTTTCTCATCATCGCACTTCCTTCTCTATAAATCTTTACAAATCATGTATTTCTGTCGTCTTTGGACCAGTAGTGCACTTGTTTGACATATCCAGTAATAATACTTGTCTTTCATGTATGCTTTTGTTTGTCCCATATGGGACATTTAGTTATAAAAAAATAACATAATATATATATATATATAATACCCGGATATTCATAGGGCTGCTGCCTTTCCTACCCGCTTGTCTCTTTCAAACTGTGTTTTCGTTGTGCAAGATAATTGCCCGTCTGGAACGTGTTCATGGGGATTTCATTGGATGCTTATCGTTATCGGATCCGGTGCTTCGCTTGTAGTTGGGCATCGTCACGCTGTTAAGCCTGTTGCCAATTCGACTAGCACGAGATGTCGTCAAATGAAGAGCGGTAAAGTTTCTTGTCCCCTTCGGTTTTAGAGATCTGTCTTTGACGACTTCCGGCTCCACAAATCAGTTGCTTGCTGGTTTTTGATTCTAGCGATGGCCGCCATCTTGACTTTACGCTCTGGTGACGTCCACCCTCATCCGGGTCTCATTATTGGAAGGGAGTCAAAATCACAGGACGCTACACCTTCAGCCTCCTGCAATCTGTCAGGTAATTTCTGTTCAGGATGTGGAAAAGGCCCTTTCAGACGTATGGATATCCACCAACGCTCATGCAAATGTGCTTTATCTATGCATTGTCATTTATCTGAGGTGGATACTGATGGGTTTACGACATCTGGTTGCACTGGACACGCGATGACGGATCAACATGGTTCATCACTTGAGGGAAATGCTGTTTCCAATAACGTTCCGTGTCCTGTATGCCATTCTTTCTTCTCTAATAACAATTCGCTGTGGCAACATGTGAACCTGCAACACATCTCTAGACAGTTACTTCCACCTGTTTCAGTCTTGAAGGAACATGGACGAAAATTATGTGTCTCTTGTGGGTTCTCATACTCCTCCCATTGGCAACTATGTCGAAGATCTCTTGGCCCTGGTCATCCACGATGTGGAGGTCAGATGACAGAACCAGAACTTTCTCTTTGGTTGCAGGATATGCCGTCTACTGGAAACGGTTGTTTGGTCCCAGAAGATATGACTGAAGATACACAAGGGCTAATCCTCCTCTGATGAACGACTCAGAACTCTTTAACCAGTCTGTACGGAGGACTAGCAATTTCATGTCTGATGATATCGTTTTGAAAGCCATTCGATCGGCTGAAAGAATTTGTTGTCACCCTCAACAAGAATTCATCTTGTTTCAGGCCTTGATGAATGAGATTATGACCCTTCCAATTACCACCATTTGTCTCATTCCTCACTCTGTCCGCCCCTTGTTTGCTGAGGTATTAGCTAAAGAATTAAGGCATGCTACATATGATAGTGTGTGGGGATTTGCTCGCCTTTTCTTACTGCCGAAAGCTGTCCTTCGATGTCCTTCCAGAGGAGGAAAGAAGAAACGTCATGTGGTAAATGCAGAACTGCTTTCACGCCTTCAGAAATGGCAAACAGGGGATCTTATTGGCCTCTGGGAAGATGCTAGAATTGATGCCAAGCACCATAACCAGAAATCCAAGCATTTCACAGTTGCTGGAGCAAATGCCAAGCGAGCTCTGCGTTTGGCTAGAGAAGGTCGGTACAGCAATGCCATGAAAGCACTTGGTTCGTTGGGTTGTGCTCCTCTAGATGACACTTCAGCACTTGATGAGTTACGTCAGCGACACCCAGAACATCTACTTCCTGAATGGAATGAGGATATTCCACCCCACTGACTGTTTCCTCTGCTTCAGTTTTGGCTGCTGTTTGTGCTTTCCCTCCAGCTACTAGCCCTGGTGGTTCAAAATTGCGCTGTCAGCATATTCTAGATGCTATTGATGGAATGACCACCCCTTCTGCAAGAGATTGTCTAGATCGGCTAACACATTTCATGTGTTTTCTTCTTTCTGGTCAAGCAGACACTTGGTTAGCTCCTTGGCTTACAGGAGCACCACTAACTGCTCTATACAAGAAACAAGGTGGAATCAGACCAATTGCAGTAGGATAAGTTTTAAGACGTCTTGCCAGCCACCTCTGCTGCATGGCAGTTCGATCAAAGTTGCCAGATGTTCTCATTTCCACTGGCCAAGTTGTTGTTGGCATTAAAGGAGGGTTAGAAGCTGCTATCCACTGTCTTTCCAGCTTCATAGAATCACATGCGGACGATCGGGATCTCTGTTGTCTGAAAATTGATTTCTCAAATGATTTCAATGAGTGTAAGCGAGGGTCCTTTCTCCGACGTGTACATACTCAATTTCCAGAAGTATTCGCATGGTCTCAATGATCATATCACTGCCATGGAGAACTTCGCTTTGGGAATGACGTCATTAGATCATCAGGGGGAGTTCAGCAAGGAGACCCTCTGGGTCCTCTCCTTTTTTCGTCAGTTATCCTGGAGCTCCTTGATGATATTGATGACATAACAGGTCTGCACTTCCAGCTTTGGTACTTAGATGATGGCACCTTTGTAGGAAAACGCAGTTCTCTGTTGCTGATTTCCTGGACTTACTGTCATCAAAGGGCCCATCGCATGGTCTTTACATTAACAAGAAGAAATGTGAGGAATTCTGGCCATCAGGTGACATTTCATTTCCAGAGTTCCCTGGAGAGGTCATACGAGAATTCAGAAGGTGCAGAGTTTTTAGGGGCTCCAGTTGTTGGGTCTGATTCATTCTTTAATTAATCAATCCTTTGCCAAACGAGTGGACAATGTTCTCTCCTGTCAGGATCATCTCTCTGATCTCGAAGACCCCCAAGTAGAGATGCACCTCCTACGCAGCTGTCTTAGCCTGTGCAAAATAAATCATCTAATCAGAACTGTCCCTCGGGGAGAGTGACAGAACAACTTAGCTGGTTTGATCATGGTGTGCGTCGTTGCCTAGAGAAGATGTTCAATTCATCTATGTCTGACGCCTGTTGGAAACAGGCAACTCTACCAGTCCGTCTTGGTGGCCTTGGTCTAAGAGAAGCCCGCAGAACAGCTCCAGCAGCCTTCATTGGAAGCTGTAATTCAACTCGCAAATTATTAAGTCAATTGCTTGGGCATGCTACGTCATTTGTGGATGGCAGTGAGCACGTCAACCTCGCCTCATTTGACCAGAGTTTGATAGTTCCTGGTGAACTACCAACTCGAGAGATTTTAAGGAGTGTACTGTCACACTATGAAGATATTGATTTCAAGGCTTCTAAACAACGTGAATTCCAAGACGTTCTTGACTCATCACTGCTACGGAAAATCAAGGCTGAAAGTAACTTACGAGATAAAGCACATCTCAACTCAGTCTCCGCCAGACATTCCGGGGCATGGCTTATGGCAATACCTAACCAGAAATTAGGCCTGGTCATGTCTCGTCAGGAATTTATGGTTGCTGTTCGTATGTGGCTTGGCATTCCTGTGTTTCCATCTCCTCCTTCGTCCGTTAGGTGTCCTTGTGGTACTGTCATCGATCCATATGGAGATCATGTCTTGGGTTGTGGTCATGGCTCACTAAGAAATAAAAGGCATGACACACTTTGTGACGTCATTTTCAACACAGTTCTTGTTGACAACCATGACCGCAAGAAGGAGCAACGGTGCAACAGCCACAGCAATGCCAGACCAGGAGATGTGTTTCATTCTGACTTCTTGCAGGGCTGAGCTGCGTATTTTGATGTGACCGTTAGGAATTCCCTACAGGCATCATATCTCCTAGAATCAGCTACCCAACCAGGAGCAGCAGCTGCTGGAGGAGACTCCGAGAAGATTGTACGGTATGAAGATGAAGTTAACGCAGCTGGATGTGATTTCTATCCTCTAGTTGTAGAGACACTGGGAGTTTGGTCTCCTAGTTCTTTAGAGATTTTAAAAATTATAGCAAGAAGAACTGTTTTAACTACAGGGACAACGGTCTCTAAAGCTATCCAGCATTTACTGCAACAACTTTCTTTTAGTCTTTGGCGGGGTATAATGCTAAACTGATCTTGGACAGACTACCCATCTGTAATGTTGACAATGTTATGTGGGAGTATTTGTGATTTGTTTGCCCACTGTTAGTGGGTAATATAAAAAAAATTGAAAAAAACATCTATATCCACATCTAATCATTAAATTCAATCTAAATACTCAATGCAAAGCTAAACATTCAAATTCACACCTAAACTCTCATTCACATATTTACATTCAAACTTCACATTCAATTTCACAAGCAAACATTCATTCAAATTCACACCTAACCATTTAATTCACACCCAAACTTTTCAATTCACAAGTAAGCATTTAAAACACACCTATTAAACCATAGATTCACAACTAATATTTGAAAATTCACAAACATCTAAACATTCAATGCACACAGAATGTTGAGTTTCATCCAAGTACTCTTTGAAATGTATTCAAACAATAGCAGAGATGGTTTTGTGCAAAAAAACACTACAACTAAGCACTCTTGATTTCTTTAGTTTTTACCCTTGCAATAGCAACCAAACCGTGATACAAGTATCATTTACAAGTTTGGTAATGAGCAAATAATGTGGCAACATGTACAGAAAACAAACGATACAAATAAGTTTGACTTTTAACCATCTAATTACTTATTTTGTGAAAAAGACGACACAGATATCAAGGTATAAATTGCCATTTCAATAAAAGCTAATCCACGTTTGTTACTCATCACGAAGTTGGCACTTCTTGAGAAGCGCTTGGCGCTTCTTTCTGTAACTGTCCAACGTTTGCTCTTGCTTGTGCAAGTCTCGCTCCCACATGAGTACGAATCCATTAGTGCAATCTGACAACAAACACGCTGATTATAAATAACGATCAATCACACTGCATAATGTACCAAGTCTCGGTGAATTGCTATCGTCATCATTTTGCGATTGGATCCTAAACCCCTGGCATCCCGTTAGCACCAACTGCAAGGGTTTGGTGTCATCTAAAATCACCAGTATAATACTCCTTTACAGTTTGAAACACAAACACAAATGCACACGGACACAGACACAGACATAGACATAGACACCCACACACACACACACACACACACACACACACACACACACACACACACACACACACACACACACACACACACACACACACACACGCACGCACGCTGCCAACCTTCTAGTGTGGCTACTATCATGGCACGTACTGGATTTGTACTGTGATGCATCCAAAGCAAAACACTACAGTTTAGTGGGTTGATTACAAGAATATGTCCTGATCCTGTTCCAGCCCACAAAGCTTCACTTGTTACCAGCAACAATGAAGTGATTCGATTCTGATAAATGCAATCATCATGGTAAACTGACCTAGACTGTGCTCTAAACAATAGCTATGATCACAATCTTAATCATTGTCTTAAAAATAAGTTTGGTAAACTTCAGATAGTCAGAGCAGTTGATTTCTCTTCGTACTTTCTCTTTTTTGAGATCCCACTGACGTAGTATTGGACTGCGCTTGGTTGTAGTCCACACATTCTTTGGGCTTACAACAACATGAGCAACATGATAACAAAGACTAAAGAAAACAACACAGCAAGCGTTTATATCTCACAAAGGCTCTACTAATGCATTATTAGCAACTCCTTGTTTGCAGTCCAGCGTCTCTCCTCTTGTTTCAGATTTGTATTTCTGTAAACGACGACTTGGGTTCCGTGACCAAACCAAAGTTTCTTTTTGGCATAGCACATGCAACGAACAGGCTGGAATCCCAAACGAATCCAAATTTTTGGTTCCTCCACCTTCACAAATGCTTACTCAAGCATATAATACAAAATCAACAGATTAAAATAGTTACCTTGTTATACACTGTATCGGTATTAAACACAGCAATCTGACCATTTGCTAAACCAGCCAGCACATAGTCAACACTGCCATCAACTTGATATTGACTTGAACTAAAAGTTAATCAATGGTTACACACAATTATCAGGCAACCAATTTAGACTGACTCAGCAAAGTGGAGAAGACAAAGCACCGCAGCTGGTAGCTGGATGTCATATACATCACTTGAGTCATTTCCGTTTTTATATACCCAAATCCTTTTTGACTCTGTGCCCGCGAGAACTAATGTCTCATGTACAACCAGTAAAGACAAAACACGACTCTTGTTGCCCACATCAAATCTAGTTGCCTGAGATCTACTGTTAGATAATGTGACTCTGCACAACTAAAACAAGCAGGGAGAACAATAATAAACACAGCAGAATGAATGCAAATGTAAACGTTATTACAAGTGAATAGTTACAGCAGATCAACCTACCTGGCCTGCTGGTCCTCCGCTTCCTGTCCACACTTCCAATTCCCTTCTTTCAGAGCTACTTTGAATTTTCTATTATCAGATGTTAAACTTCCAGTACAGAAATGACTGTAAATAGCAGTTGAGCACAACACGTCACCTTCACAGCAATTGCCTCAACATTTGTTCCAGATGTAACCCTGACCACATTCTTGAGACAGAGAAATTCCACTTTGTTTAGCCTTTCAACAACCCTCTCTGCCTATCAGACAAGTAACATTACAGTTTTGTTCATTTACAACAAGAACCTAGCAAGCTTGCATTTGGTCGGTTTTCAGCTCTTGCTTGCAAACAACAATTGATAAGGTCTTGCATGTCTTGCCAATTGGGCTGTCCAAACTTCATTATGTCTGTAATGGCACTTCCCTAGACAAACATTTACACCATACAAAGGATCAGTAAACCATAATAATGAATGCTAGGGCAAACACTACCGGAATAGAGTCACTCTTCTGATTTATCTGTTCATCAATTCCACTGGGATTAGTGGTGCAATTAGAAAAGAGTTTGAGCCCATTTGTAACCAATTCAAACAGAAACAATCCCAAGGAATAAATATCAGCCTAAACAAAACCTTTGTCAGATTTGTATCTTTTTAAGTTAATTACCGATAATGCACAGTTTGAAATATTGAATTACTGATAATCCATATGGCTGGTATCTAATAACTTCTGGTGCCCGATGACCAGGACTTCCTTTTGAATCAACTACTCCTGTTGGAGTTGCAAAACAGGCAATCCCAAAATCTGCTAATTTCACATTCGTCTAAAAAGGATATTACATAAATATACAAACCAAGCAGAAGAACAAAAGAAATACCGCAGAAACATTTGGATTTACTGAAAATAAAAGAATGTTATCACTTTTTAGATCTCTGTAGATAATCTTCTTTACATGAAGGAAAGCTAAACCGTCAGCCACCTTCAAATACAACATCAAGCACATAATACCCTTATTTAGTCATAATTCAGAATTGAAACAGCAAACGTAAGAACTCTGTGCCAACTCATCATACATATTACCTGAAGAGCAATCCTGTGCTTCAATTGCCGAGTCAACCTTGGATTAGTCTTCATGTAGCTCCGCAAGGTTCCATGAGGGGCAAACTCAAGCAATAACATGTGATTGGGTTTCAAAGTTACAGCCTTCAAACTTACAATACTGGGATGATGATATCTCAGCACATTCACCTACAAAGACATACAGTATATCATTAACCTAAACTAATGAAAATACACAGACCTCTTGTCTCAATTGGTAATGCGGGTTTACACTACCAATAACATTAACAGGCAATTTAAACACCTTCACAGCTACAGCCTGAATGGATAAAGGCATTTAATGCTCTTTGCATCACAAACAGATACTAATATATATACAAACCTCATTTTTATACTTAGCTTTATAAACTGATCCAAATGACCCATCTCCAAGAAGATGTTTTGAGCTGAACATATATAGAGAACGCCGTACAGCATAGTAAACACACACAAAAGTTGACTAGTTGGTTAACCTTTTGTCAAAATCAAATCTTTTGCACACGGCCTCGTCCATGTCCCCCAGAACAACATCAGGAGCCTAACAAAAATACATGAACTCTTGATTGCTTAAATTAAATTAGATTAGATGTCAAATTTAATACAATGGGTTTACCTACCAGTTGAAGCAAAGAAACCAAACCCTTGTGAACAGGACACTCAATATTAATGACATTGTCTTTTGATGACATGGCTATCAGTTCAAGAATGTCATAATTGTGTACATCATTTCCTACAAATTGATAATCATGTCCACAATCAATCCAAATTCACAACACAGCTACTACAAAGTTAGTTAATCTATCTAAAAACGTCACTGATACAGTCTTTTCTCTATGCAAAAACTACGAGGATCACAGTGTAGTATATATATATATATATATATATATATATATATATATATATATATATATATATATATATATATATATATATATATATTGCAGCAAGTGTAAAATTACCACACGTATTCTGTTGCCATAAATTTTTCACCAAAGTGTGGACTAAAAGTAGTTGATTACATAAAGCAATAAGTGGCAATTGTCTTAGGTACTGCATAGTCTTTAGACTGCATTAGGATTATTTCTAACATTAGCAGACAGGAAATGAGCATCTACAGCTAACAAGGAACATCTACTACAGTGTTCTATGCAGGGTTTTCAGAGTGGTGGTTGGGTATCCACCACATTAAGGGGCATGGTTTATTTCTATTTCAGATATCTGGGGAAAGAAGTAGAACAAACTCCCGGATAATCAAGCATTGCTGCAAACAGACAAGGAAGTGTCAAACAGAACATATCACACTGTTGATAATCCACGATCTGAAAGAGTAAACTAAGAAAGCTGCAATCGAGGAACTATGTTGCCCAGTCTCATGTATGTCTGCCATCCATTAGAGCAAGTAAAACACAAGCTAAGGGAAGAAGCACTACAGTGCAAACCCTCCACGTGTCATAACTTTGCAGATTCAATGTAATTAGTAGTGCAAATTAAAAGAGCGTGAGAAAGAGACTGACTTCCGGTCATGTTCAATCAGCGATCACATGTTATGCCATTGCCTATCGGGTCGGTCACGAGCATGAGAAAAAATGACATCCAGTCACGTATTTGCCTCAATCAGCGATCATATGTTACACTGTGGCCTAGCAAGTCCGTCGGTCATGTGTACATACCAAACGGCGTTACTCTAGTGTTTCCGCATCTGTAAATAGATATAGTCTTGAGTAGCCAGACCCCTTTCCGGCCGCATCATACTTCCAGGCGAAATCTTTTTCAATTTTTGCAATGGTAGTTTAAGAAATTTGATACATTCATTTATGTTAAAAGCAACAATCAATTATGAAAAGAAACCCAGCAAGTGGCAATGCATGAAGTTTTAAATAAAAATGGAGTTACAATGACATGCAATAAAAACCTCTACAACGAAATAACTACATTAAAGATAAGAATGAGCCAACAATTTTATGCTTGTGCATATGAGCATATCATTATTACTGTGTTCTACTCGCTTCAGAGCTACAAGCTTATGTGCATGTGTGTGTGAATAAATCACATGGTTTAATTACTATTAATGACTTATACAATGATCCTGTAACAAATATAAAACTGATTAATGATCTAGTGTGAATATCAATGTAAATTTTATTAATTTTTCTCTATCTATTGGTCCTTATCATTAATTAATAACAATAATAATCCCGTGGCTTAGTGGTTAGCAACAATGGCTGCCACTCTATGGTTTGGGGGTTCAAACCCCAGTGACGACAGTAAATTATGAAACTTGTCTGTCTTTCTTTCTCATGTTTCTCTAGCTTCGTCCATGAGATTATGACTCGTTTCAGTTGTTGGGGAGTTTCTGTGGTCTGGTGAACTGTCCATTGACGATGACGTTCAGCGCTTTCCTGGTAGTCATTGATATCCACTAGGCATGTTGTACCAAGTTTGTGGTCACCGTAACGCCTGCAATCTATATCGAATTGGCTAGTCGTTGATCGCCGTGTGGACTACACAGAAACATGTACCCTGCTGGGCTTACCTGCCGGGTTGGTGGGCACCCAGATGAGGTAAAGACCCAACTTGCCCATCATGGAGGGGCATAACAACACAGTCACCGCAATGGCTAAGTGGTTAGCAACAATGGCTACCACTCCTGGTTTAGGGGTTCAAACCCCAGTGACGACAGTAAATTATGAAACTTGTCTGTATTTCTTTCTCATGTTTCTCTAGCTTAGTCCATGAGACTATGACTTGGTTGGTCCGTTGATGATGACGTTCAGTGCTTTCCTGGTGGTCATTTATATCCACTAGGCATGCTATACCGAGTTCGCAGTCACCGTAATGCCTGCAATCTATATCAAATTGGCTATTCATTGATCGCCGTGTGGACTACACAGAAACATGCACCCTGCTGGGTTGGTGGGCAACCAGATGGGGTAAAGACCCAACTTGCCCATCATGCCCATCATGGAGGAGCATAACAACACGTTGTTATTATTACTATTATGGTCGGTTGAGTTATGCTCTTATTTGATCGACCATCATGTGCCTCAGGGGGTGCAGAAAAATGTTAACAACATCACCAAATGTCTTCTCTTCTCTGCTGCCGAGAGTCAACTGCCAGGCTGATTACATATAGCACAAACTTCAGCAAATGTCATGTACAGCTGAACACGTTATTTGACTCCAGCTAGTGTTTCTAAGCAATTTTCTGCTGTATTTACGTTTTTTTCTGATCAATAATAATAATAATAATAATCTCATTTCTCTCACATCATTTACATGACGTAGTACCCACTATAGAGGCAACACACACACACACACACACACACACACACACACACACACACACACACACACACACACACACACACACACACACACACACACACACACACACACACACACACACACACACACACACACACACACACACACACACACACACACACACACACACACACACACACACACACACACACACACACACACACACACACACACACACACACACACACACACACACACACACACACACACACACACACACACACACACACACACACACACACACACACACACACACACACACACACACACACACACACACACACACACACACACACACACACACACACACACACACACACACACACACACACACACACACACACACACACACACACACACACACACACACACACACACACACACACACACACACACACACACACACACACACACACACACACACACACACACACACACACACACACACACACACACACACACACACACACACACACACACACACACACACACACACACACACACACACACACACACACACACACACACACACACACACACACACACACACACACACACACACACACACACACACACACACACACACACACACACACACACACACACACACACACACACACACACACACACACACACACACACACACACACACACACACACACACACACACACACACACACACACACACACACACACACACACACACACACACACACACACACACACACACACACACACACACACACACACACACACACACACACACACACACACACACACACACACACACACACACACACACACACACACACACACACACACACACACACACACACACACACACACACACACACACACACACACACACACACACACACAGTCACAACTACATAACCCTAACTGTGCTACCTAACCATATATGTGTAACTTCTTGTCCACTACCAGGATAAGCAACCCTCTTAAAACTTTATTTGTCGAGAGAATTGCTGTTTCAAAAAAGTTGGAGTTTCAATAATATTCAAACCCTCTCCTCAGCCTCCTGAAATGTGCCTTCCAACCGATCTGTAACTGAGTCAATTTTCATTCCAAGACCCTTCTGACACCTCTCTTCATTTCTTAATTAACTAATCATTAGCTTGTTGCTAGAATGTAATAATTCTTTGAAAACACCGGGATGCGTCAATCTGATTAATAGAGATAATTAATTAAATATCATCAACGTCACCACACTACAGCACATGCACATACGTGACTCTTGCACAGGGTTGGCTAGTTGTCTGTGTTATTCACTTGCATCACTTTACGCTGTGGTGGACTTGACTGTGGTGGACGCGATTATCATGCTTTCGTTGAGCCTTTGCTTTCATCGTAGATAGAGATCGATCATCTCATAGCTGCATGAGTAATCGTCTTGTTTAGCTATATTGATCCTATACAAATTCGAACAGAAGCCTCGCTTGCTATAGATGTTCCTTGATCATAGTGACCGGATCCAGGAGCACGTCAAAGGTTCAGTCATGCATGCAGTGTCAGCGTTCCCTACCTACAAAACTTTCTTGCAATACGACGTTGACTGTTCATCAGTCCTACTTTCATCAAAAACATATTACTCTCTTGTGCACAACCGTATGACACGTTGGCCACCCAACGTCGCATGGTCGCATGGTCCCATGGGACCTTCGTTTGGCTTCTTGAAGAATGATGAATTCGTACGTTTTGTGATTCTTCTGTACAACAATCACAAACGCGTATAACTATTACCTGAACTTTACTCTCCGCTCCCCGGTTTAACCATATTAACTTAGTTGCTATGGATATGACATTGTGCCTTTTTCTGTAATAATGTGCGAGATTGTTATGTCACCTATTTTTCGTGTTCCCAAATGAATGCTGATTGCCTCAACAAATCCCACCACACGCTTACAAATATACATAACAACATACTGACAGACAGACCAGAAGTCAAATGAGTGCGGTTAGTAGTCTCATGCAGCCAGCTCCCTTTTGACTTTGGCTGGCTGCGTGAGACTACGCGGTTAGAGTGAGCTTCTCGCGAAGCAGTCCACCACTTACTCTGGTATCCTTCGTTTATGCTCGTAGCTTAGTTATAGGCATTGTCGTTTGAGTAACTGAAAGTACATATTGCCTGCAACTCAAGCCAAAAAATGCTCACCACTGCAAAGGGGGCAAGGTGCTGTTCTCTTGACAAGAGGATTCCCATAAATATCACTGCCTGAAAGCCCTGGATACAACTCATCAATCATTGAGTCTATGTGATCCAAAACAACCACCAGCAAACTACACACAAGTAGCATAAATGGAAATCTTTGAAGAATGGTACACATATTTACCTGCTGCCTTCTATAGTTGTTGGGACGCACACATCAAACACATTTCCATCAAGCTCTTCAACAACAAAATACGATTTCTATCCAGCACACAACCACAAAGCTATTAGACATGAAATAATTCCAACTATTCATGAGCTATAACCTCATTCCACAAAACATAAATGCCATTTCTCCAAGCTTGTGGGTCAGCAAGAGGAAACTATTTACAACAATATACATTACTATTTTATTACTACTACTTGACTCTTCTTATTTGACATAATGCTCTAACCTTATCTGAACTCATCACTACTTGAATAATGTCTTGAGCAAAAAAAATCATTCGACTAATGAGATGAGACCAAAAGCGTGCTGGTATATAAGGCAAAAAGTATTGTCGCTGTACCATGGCTAACATCCAGAAGAATATAGAAAAAAATGGATGAAATGATAATCACTTCAAAGCAATCAATCAATCCTCAAACAGAACAATACCTCCAACAGGCAGATCAAACTTTGGCTTCTTTACAGGTAACAATGAAGGAATTAAAACTTGATTATCCTCAAATCGAAATGCAATGCCAAACCTACAGCAGAAAAAGACATCACCACCTCATTTGTTGCAATACTATATTATAGTATAGGTTGTTGGATGCTCTCAGTAAAATACAACACCTTTCAAAAATGCGCAACAGTGCAGGAAAGTTTTCAACAGGGCAATAATCCTCTTCAAACAAAGAAGACAAACTATTCTGATCAACAACCTACACAGACAATATGTGTTACACCATTGTCAAATCCCGAAGAAAGCAACAATCTTTACATAAACTCCTTGTGCAGACTTTAGTTGCCCTACTCTAGCAACCATATCGCATAGCCAGCCAGCATTCAGAATGTACAGTTCATCAAGATTACAAAAAGGGTCTTCAAAGTGGACCAACACTCCATTGTCATGAAGAAATTGTGCTGCCTGAAGGCGGTGGTCAACTTCAAGATTAGCTTTCATCAGTAAACGATCAAAATTTCTAGAAAAATCTATGAATTGCTATAAACTAAGTATGTTGTTTAAAATGACACTAACACTCGTGTTATGACAGGAAAAGTAGCACCGCTGGTTTTAAACCTGTCTGTTTCTTCTCTTACCAAATTCTCAAGTTTCTATAGAAACACTCAAACTGCAACGGATTAAATAATTTAAAAAATACATACCTTATACTTAGCAGGAACTTTACGACTAAAAAGAGGTTGATTTTGCTCATCCTTTGAATCTTTTATTGTTCTCATTACAAGATCCTGCAGTTTAGTGACTGATGATAAATTGTGTGCATCAACTTCGGCAAACTGTACATGGTGAGGAAATCCTATAGTACGTATGTATCAAATTTAAATGGAATGTGTCAATAAATCCTAGTAAAATACCTGGTTTTTGCAACAAGCCTGCCAAAGCTTGATATACTTGGTCAGCATAATCTCCTGTAGTTCACACATGTCCTATATGATCTATATCCAATCATGTTAGCACGCAACTTACTAGTTACACAATCAAGATGAGTGCCAATGACCAATACAACAGTGTTGCGAGCATGAGCTTCTATGTTCAAAAGAAAAGATTCCACTTCTTTCAACTCAGACTTATTTCCTGTCAGTGCATATACAACCTACAAAGCCACATCAAAGACAACTATTCTAATTAATCTTAGGACATACAGTAGTTTGTACCAGGTATACAACATGTGAACCAAAAAAGCACTGGTGAGCATCAGCATATTTCCTTTGGCTCACAAGCTCCCAGCTAGTGACAACATGCTCTGACTTATCATTTCCTGTTTTATTTCGATGCCACACAGGCCGTTTCTGTTTGCCAAGGTCTTGAAAACTATAGACACAAGCCATTTCTCAACAAGACAACATGCCCCAAACAAAACTTACGTCCATGTGTTGATAACAATTCCTCCAGAGAAACGATGACTCAATTCTAAGTTTCGTCCAAATATTTTACTTAAAACAGTTGTTTTGCCCTGTCCTCGACCACCCATTGCAATCATTCTAACATGGCAATAGTCTTCTGAGTTGTCCAAAGACTGCCGAAGCCATCGAACCAAATCAGAAGTTCGACCACGTCTCACCTCAAAAGGAATATTTGATATTCTGAGACCATACAAAGGCAGCTACATCAAAGCAACAACCACACTAGCTGCAACACCGTGGAAACAAGCAATAATGTAAACAGTGTCCGTTTGGTGACTTCAATAAATGCTATACTGTTGATTTGTTTATAAGTGTTTGAGAAGCAGTAAGTATCAACTTTTTAAACACCTGACAAGACCAAGCGTGGCTAAATAGAAAGTATTATATATACCACATACTCAAAATGCTTGGAAACAATAACGTCTACAATCATTATTGTCTCACCAAACTCCGTCCTTTCACTGTAGTCTACTAGCAGAAATTGCATAAAACAACATTTGACCACAACAATAAGATGGTGAAGACCAATTTGGCATACAAAATTTGAGAATGATGGTGTCTCTAAGCCTCACGTACATGTATAAATACGGTGCATCCATTAAAAGATGTAAACATGATGCTGTAGTCGATGTAGTCTAAACCCCTAAGTCCCTGAAAGAAGAAATTTGTGCGGGACATCGCACAAAATAAATTCCACATATATTTTTCCCTTGTCCATGATCAGTATGAAAACACATGCTAGTCTCGTGGCTAACGCGAACATACAACTACCCGGACACTGCAGTCACGTCAGTTAACGTAACATGTCTATCTTGAACTATTTCAAGCGCAAATCTCCACAGGACAGGGGAGTGTTTGTGCCACTGGTTACTGCCACTGGCAGTCTAGCCGCCAGCGACATAACAGTTGCCAACGAAGAAGTGGAAGCAATGGAAGAATGAGAGAATGAAGAAGGACAGAGCAATAGTGAGAAGCAGTACCACTGCTACTCCAGCAAGGAGCAATCAGACATCGGAAGGTATGCAGCACAACATGGACCAACATGGGCATCACGCCATTACACAAATTAGATGGGTCGGACTTATTGTCGCACAAATTAATTCCGCACAAGTAGTGATGTTTCTAGAAAAAGCACAATTTTTCTCCCGCACAAATTTCTTCATTCAGGGTAATTACTAAACTCTAAAATGCGGTATGTACTAATATCTACTAACTTACATTACTAATATCTACTAACTTACATTCCACAGCTGTGACAATTTTCCAATCTCCAGTGGTAGTTCAACAATATTTGTATTATGGCTCACATCCAGTGACCCTAAACTAGTCAGATGGCCAACACTAACAGGTATCTAATTGAAAACAAGTCAAAATTGACAAATGTACCAATAGAAAGCAAATGAAAATTACCGAAGACAAACAGTTACTCTTCAAGTCAACCCTCTGGAGATTTGACCATGAGAAGTCATTCTTAGAACCGAAATTCACCTAAAAACAATTAATCCTATAAGTTAAGCAGTCACAACACAAAGCAATTTATAAATTATAATTGAAACCATCCCAAACAGCAATAATACATATCCATGGGTGTTTGTTTGTCTGTCTCTAGTAAACAGTTGTTTGTTCCTATTCAATCTTGCAACTCTCATGGTATTTTACAAAAGTTAGCTATGTTATTTAAGTGTATTTCCAATGACTACTTATATGACAAGAATGCAAAATATTTATGTAATAACTAAAAACAAAGGGTGGGGGGAGGAGCGGGGTGGGTGTAGAGCGAGTGGGTGCAGAGCGAGTGGGTGCAGAGCGGGGTGGGTGCGGAGCAGGGTGGGTGCGGAGCAGGGTGGGTGAGAAGTGAGGATCATGAGAAGCAAACACTACCTCGCTTGCCAGACCGTCAACAGATTTTTAAAAGTAACTGGCACAGAAAACTTCAATTCCTACACTGAGCGAGGGGGTTTCAGTCTCCATCCCCATCTCCCTGCTTCGTACACCAGTGTACTGCCCAATTATATCACAGCAAATTAATGCTAAATTCAAGTCATTTGATTAATGCATGCATGATACATTTTAGTTACTTACAGTTGTATATATATTTAGTGATATATTACGGAACCTACAAGCCTATTTTGCTGGTGTTTGATTGTATGTTATAATTTAAATATGTGTGTGCAAATAAGATATGAACAAAGTAAACTATTTCAGAGTATACTAGTGAAGCACTTTGTAAAGATTACATACATGTACTGTACACCTACAAATTGGAAAAAATTGCAGCCATGCCTTTTAAGTAACAAAAGTGTTGGTACAGATGTGAAAACACAGATGTTGGTGCGTTTGGATTGCTAACCACAATACCACAGTAACAAGCAGAGTAATGCATTACTCACTATTCGATGCACTGTAGATGAAAGTAGTTCTGTTTAAGGTGCATCCTGCCTGTAACATGTACTTAAAGTTGTTGTTATTAACATGTTGATTACATTAAACTTCAGAAAATGTGGTGGTACAGTTGAGAAACATGACAAATGAAAATCTACTGCCTACATATAACTTCCACACAGATAGTAGAGCACACTAACCTCATAAATTTGATTTTCTGCCAGCAACAAAGTCTGCAAGCATTTTGTCTTCCATTCAGCTGGTGGTGGCAATACTGTCAGTTTATTGTGTGACATATCCAAACTTTGCAAACTGAAGAAAAAGATGTCTCTAAAGCAAGAAGTATTGCAATTTAAGGTACTGTACCTCTTCAGAGCCAAAATAAACTCAGGAAATCCTTCGTGACCAATTCGGTTGTGAGACAGTGTCAGTTGAGACAAAGATTCCAAGACCTTAGCTACCTCTTTCGATGGAAGATACTCTGTTTAACAAAATACATAAGACAACATTTTACCATTAGCAACAGCATTAAATTTGTCATCACCTAAATAGTTCTTAGTAAGATCAAGATTTGTCAAGCTTATACATCCTTTTAGAAACTGTTCTGGAATCTCTCCAATTTCATTGTATGCTAAACCCAATGATTCAAGACAATACAACTCCAGAGAACATTGAGGTAATTCTGCAATTGAATTGCTACAATGTGTATAAAACAAATAAATAACTCTAACTGTAAAATGTAAGCAAACTGACTTTGACAGGTTGAGTTCAGTGAGATTGCCAGCTATGTTTGCAACAGATACTGGAAAAAACCTAATGACATTGTGCGACAAGTCTAACGTTTTCAATGAGGTACTACCAACGATGTAAGGTAGTGACACAATTTCTTTAATCTTCAAATCAGTACAACTTTAACTATTTACCAAACTATTATAAAAGAATAACAGTACCTTGTTTTGAGAAGCTTGTAAATGTTGTAATCGGGGAAAAGCAAGCAAATAACCGGGTAAACAGTTGAATTTGTTGCCTTTAATGTTCAAATGTGTCAGCTTCAACATCCATTTGTGAAGCAATACAGGAATGTCTGACAACTTGTTTTGGCTTAAATCAAGATGAGCAACGTGGTTAAGTTTTTCCAGCAATTTTGTGTCAGCCTTTGCGAAGTCGCTCACAGATTCTATTCCATTATCAGACACATCAATGTAATGTACTAATTGAGAGTTAGGTTGAAAACAAGTATCTATAGTTGATGTCCTTTTGGACATGAGAAGAGCAGGGGTAGCTGGGCCTCTGCTTTCAGTCTCATCCTCACTGTCAGATGACGCTGAAAAATGTGAATTCCTTACTGCCCTTTTTCTCCCAATGGCTTGAGGTTCAAACGAAAACCTTGAGTCGGCGGGAGAGGAACGTGAAGACTGTCCGCATAAAGCTCTAGATCCTTGTGCTTGACCCAATCCACACAAAGGAGTCAATATTTGCACAAAAGGGTCATCCACATCATCGTTAGGAGAACCATGCATTTCAAATGATTCTTTTCTTCTGATAAGTTGCCTAAATACTGCACCTATAGAGCTGAATGGCCTATCAATTGATTCTGGTTTTGTAATTTCAGTAGCGACAGGAAGGCTAGCTCCTGTCATTGTTCCAAAACAACTCCTGCGTCTCCCCTTTTTCATGTCTGGATGTCTTGCTATATCTACATCCACATTCAAAGGTTCAAGAGGAAATCCTCTAGAGTCAAAACGACTTGCACGTCTCGGCTTATGGAGAGAGATGACACTGCGTTGTTGGTCATCTTTAAAAAACTTTGAAACAAGTTTAGAACGCTGGTATGAGTGAATCTTGCTTTGTTCTTGAAATTTCATTTCTTGTGCTACTACCTTTAGTATCACTTTAGCTTCAGCTAACGTATTCACTTCTTGCAGATCTACAGAAGATGTGCCTACAACACAGCAAATCTGCAACGATGGTGGTAGTTGGTTTGGTTCAGTTTTTCGACGTTTCTGATCAGTGGCACTACTCAGTGAAGTTGTCGATGCAGTTGATGCCATACTGGCCGATTTCCTTATCGGAAGTCCAGCTGCAGATGTTTCACTGCCACAACTTATGTAGCTAACATTACTTGTTTTCTTATGTACCTCTTCATTTTCTTCATCCTCTGTGTCAGGGATAGTTGCCAAAGAAGTGCCCTGTACCACTGATGCTCTTGTCATAGAAAAACTAGATCTTGGTGATCTATTCTGGCATAACTGATCAGCATCTTGCTCCCTAGCAAATGACTTGCAATTCCTATCAAATGTATGTTCCCTGGAATCTTAAATAGAACAACAAAGAACAAACTGTAATGTTCAAGTACGCTATCAATTTATTAAATAGTAACATGCCTACCTGTTACAGCACTAAAATCTTCACCTACATCCATCGAATACGACAATGTGTTCTTAAAACTCAAATCAGCAATTGAACCAATATTGCTAGCTTCAGTAGAGATATCAAGACGAGCTTCATTAAGTTCTGATGCACCTCTGCTAGTGCTGAGTGACAAAGTACTGTCGTCTGAATAGTCATCAATTGACAGTTCCCTGTCAACTGAACCACCCAAATTACCAAATTCTGTCCATGAGTGTGGTAACATATTCTCAATTGATTCTGATGTTACGAGAGACTGTAAACGCCCCTTGAACTCTTGCTGTAATTTATCCCCATCTAGATCATTCTCTGGTGTGTATGGAAAGTCTGGATGTTGAAGGTGAAATGACTTATACAACCAATAAGGGTTCAGTCTCCCAAGACCTAAACTGCCCCATTCAATGCAACCCACTAAAGTACAAAAGCTAAAAATACCAATTAACAGCTCAACACAAAACTGGCACTTACGTTTCGAAAATGAATGATCTAGCAGAAGGCCTACAACCCAATGATGGTTGTTTTCTTTCGCTTTATCCAATCCTGGTTCAACCTCACTAACACCCTGAACACAGTTCTATGTATTACGTAACATATGCATATGATTAGTCATATGCTGCTGCTGATAGACTGTCGAACTTAAGAGTCACAAATATATTTCATCAATTCATTTCTATTCACTTGTTCATTGCTTTGTTCTTTCAATAGATCATTTATTCATTTACATATATTCATGCGTATTGGCGTTTTCACACCAATGTGCATTGGCTGTCAAACCACATTCGATGCGCATTGGCGGTTGCACGTGGCACCATGCCTACCCAAGCAGCTCTTCATGTTGGTAAGCAGCAGGAGATCTACGTTCCTCTCTATCCTGTGCTTACGGCATAGATAGACGTATGTGTACACATAACCAAAGGTAGAGAACTATTTTCACGAAAAGACTGGCAGCCATGATGACCGCCGGGGTTCTAATGCATTTTACATGGGTACGCGTGTTTAAGACGGTACATGGATTGCATTTTCCTAGTGTGAAATAAGTCAATGCACATTGAAAGCGCATCCAATTCACATCTGCTGCAAAGTGGATTGAATATGGTTTGATGTGTTTCAAGTATGAAAAGACTGTCTAAAGCCGTGCAAAATCAAACCACCTTTCGCAGCATCACTTGAACAGCTCGATAATCTCCTTTGCTGCAAGCACGGCAAAAAGCAGACTTGCTGCCTCCTATACTAGCATCAGCACCAATCTCTAACAAAACACCAATAGCCTAAACATTCAATCGATAAGCTACCAGTTAACAACGTCAAGATGGATTACATATAATCTAACACACTTTTAGATGCCCCTCCTCAACTGCTGAGTACAGCATTTTATTGCTTAGCTTCCAAATCACACCAAGAACATAAACACATTCAGATGCAGTTTCGAAAAGATCTACACACAGCAACCACATGTCTTCAAAAACTTCACGCATGCACTTCAACACAAACAATACCGTCTGGCCCCCATTCCATGACATTGAACAGGTTAGTGACTACATGATGATGAAAAAGTGGCATGGCGATGGATTCCGCATTATATGCTAGCTGTAAAATGGTACAACATACCTTCACCACAAAACACAGACATACAGATCATTAGCTGCAACAGCCTTTGCCACACATTTGCCATTATAGAATTACTTCTTTGAGCACTGCTTCGTTGTCCTTGAAGTTTTTCAGTGCAATGCCAAGAACACTAGCGCTCTTATTTGAGACAATGGTGTTTGCCAGAAAAGCATGATCACAGAGATGACGAACAATTAGACAACCCAACTTCTGAACATCTAACATATTAAAGTGATTAGGTCATTAAAATATCAAAAATACTGTCGATGTACTTATTGAAGCATGAAAATACGACTGCCCAATAATTAGTTATTGTCCTAACCATCCACTGATCTTCTACTGCATACTAGTATTAGAATAAAGAACTTACAAATTGCAGTAACTTACAAATGTAAAAGCAAATATAGCACATTGTTTCAATATAAGTCTGACCAATCAACTCAAATGAATATCCTACTGTGTGTCTGCTGACAACATTCTACAGAACCAGTTATCAGCAAAATTTCATTAGTAGGCCACAAGAATAACTGCTCGTTTGACAAGAGTTGTATGCTCAAAAATCTGTGCATGCAAATTCTTTTTTATTATTTAATTATTAATATCAACTTTCAATGTCCAGAATTATACCCATGGTACTAACCTCAACACTAGGCCTTCCTTTGCTCTCGGTAGTCCTTCTAAGAAAGAATAGCAATGAAACTGTATCATGTGACCTTGTCTCCGTAAAGTAAAGGAAGGCCTAGTAACTCTTTATGTCACGTGAAAACTTAAGCTAATTATGTCATTAGCAAGGTCCACCCTTTGTCACTTTGTTTCATATTCCTAATGGTTTAAAAAGAGATCAGGTGTGGTTTCGTTTACAGCAGAAGACTTCATGTACGCCACATCATATATATACTTGCAAGTGCCAAACCCAGTGGACTGGACGGAAAGGAGAAATGCAGTTAGTATACATGCAGGCATACGTGACACTGCTTACTGTCTAGAGAAACAAGTACTAAGACTGCTATGGCCATGTCGCGTGCAAATCAATAAGCAGACTCTATGTGCAATACAGCACTGTCAGTCTCCTGTCGTTGACTAGAAGACGATACATAAAGACTATGCCACTGTTCATGTATACTATAGTCTTATGGTTAACTTTTGTCCCAAGAAAGCCACTGCCACTACACATGAAATTTCTACGTGGCAGATGTCAGCCTGGAACTGCAATGGCTGCATGCGACTAACAGAGATACCTTCACTCGCAGCGATATTGAGAAAATACTAGGACTGTTTGCAACCTACATAGAGAAACACATGCACCCAAACGATATTTGTCGGTCGGTATACGTCTAGTGCATATGCTATTGTATAAACCTAAATGACATCTGTGACATTAGGTAATCATTCTCTTAATTGCCTAAGTGCTTACAGAGCTCCGAATGATTCAAAGGAAATAATCAGGAAGTAACTCAAATGTAATTTACAGCTGACTAACCATCACTCGCGAAATAGATCAGGTGACAAACTAGTTTGTCACGTGACAAAGTTACTAGGCCTTCCTTTGCTTTACGGAGACAGGGTCATGTGATACAATCCCGTTGTTATCCTCTCTTACATGGAAGGACCACCGAAAGCAAAGGAAGGCCTAGTGTCGAGGCTACCCATAGTACCTCGTCTAATTAATACAACAAGCATTCCTTATATTGTGTGTGCTAATTAGTTAGGGGCGGAGTTATGATGACAGCTATAAGTATAGCAGTAGGGCATAGAGTTTGTGTTCTGCGTTATGCAATAGTTGTCTGTCTATAGCAATAGATCGTCAGTCTTCAGTGGTGTAGAATCAATGTGTGCGCATAAGTACAAATACAGCACAATTGGTGAAAAGGATGGCCATGGGAAGACATGGTAAGCTGAGAGAATTTTAACGAAAGAGTTGATAACGTAGAAGGTTACAAGGAGCGTTTCCTCCTGTACTGCACTGCGAATGGGTTGGAGGACGCAGACAAGCAGAAAGCAGTCTTCTTGACTTGCGTCAGTACTGCTACATACTCTCTCTTGAAGAATTTGGTGAGACTAGAGAAGCCACTAGACAAATCACTTGATGAGTTGTCTGTTCTGTTGAAGAGCCATTTTGAGCCAAGCATCATTGTGATCGCGGAGAGATTCCATTTTTATCAGCGTCTTCAGAAAGAAGGTGAGACTATCACGAATTATATGACAGAACTACGCAGGCCATCGAAGCACCGCAATTTCGGAGACTACCTGGATCAAAGGCGTCCCAACTTTGGCAGCAGCCAGTTACTACATTGGGCACTGCTTCTCAGTGCATACAAGTACAAGCTGAAGTTCAAGTCAGGAGTAGACAACAAGGAAGCAGATTTGTTGTCTGGGTTGCCAAAAGCTGTGCAAATGATTGACCCAAATGAGGAGATATACCACGTAGACTACTGTGATCAGTTGCCAGTGACGGCAACCGAAATAGCCAGAGAAACCCAGAGAGATTCAATACTGAGAAAGGCTTATGAATATACCCAAAGTGGATGGAGAACTTCAGAGGATCCATGTTTAGAGCCTTATGCTAGACAATCCACAGATTTATCAATAGATAATGGTGCCTACTCTGGGTGAGTAGAGCAGTTATGCCAAAGGCATTATATACGATGGTGGCAGGAAAATTCATTATAAACATCTTGGAGTCAACAGGATGAAGACTTTAGCAAAGAGCTTCATCTGGTGGCTCAATCTTGATACAGATTTGGAAGACTTGACCAGGAGGTGTGAGAGATGTCAAGAGTCAAAAAGGTAGACCAACACGTGGATCTACCTAGCAATGTCTTGGGAGTGGGTGCATGCTGACTTTGCGGAACTATCCAGAAGACAGTACTTGCTGATGATCAACGCTTTCTCAAAGTAGCCAGAAGTACACAAGTTGGGCACTCATGCCACCACAGAGCAGACTATGAATGCGATGAGACGGACCTTCAGTTGTCACGGCTTACCCAGGAAGTTGGTTACGGATAATGGGCCCCAATTTAGGTCACACGAATTCCAAAGGGGCAAGCTGAAAGACTGGTCCAAGAACTCAAGAGCTTGAACAGTCAGCCAACAGGGAGATCCATCAGTCATCAGGCATCATCATTCTTACTGTGGTATCGAACGACACCAAACCCGACAACAGAGAAGGCCCTAGCTGAGCTGATGTTGAAAAGAGAATTGAGAACTAGACTAACCCTTTTACGACCTGAAACAGGGAACAACATCCGAGATCTGCAGACTGATAAATATGAAGATGTTAACTCTTGAGCAAGAGACCTCGAACCAGAATCAACTGTAAGTGTCTGAAACCCGAGACAAGACAGTAGAGGGAAGTGGTTAGGTGGTACAATAGTTCACAAACTGGGTCCCACGAGCTACTTAGTCAACGTAGGAGGAAGTACTAGATATGTACATGTGGACCAACTAAGATCCAGATATGAGAGGAGTATGCCACAAGTGGCAGAGACAGAAGAAACACCAATTTCAGTGGCTCAGGATCAAAATACACAGCAAGATAAAGCAGCAGTTGAAGAGAAGACAACAGATAAACGAGGTGAATCAAGCCAGAGACACCAATGACAGCAACAGTCGAGTTATCACCAAGAGCAGGAAGAAGATATCCGGGCAAGATTCAACAAGAGACCTCCCGCTAGATGCCGACAAGACCAAGGAGGGGATGTAGTGTGTACTAATTAGTCAGGAGCTGAGTTATGATAACAGCTATAAGTATAGCGGCAGGGCAATTGCATTGTTAGAGTCTGTGTTCCACGTTCTGCAATAGTTCTGTGTGTCTATAGCAATAGATCAGCAGTTAGACTAATGGTATAATTTGGATCTAATAGCTTTCCCGCTCGCTCCTCCTACTTTTGACCACATATACCTGTCACGTGCAGTAGTACATACAGGAAAGCATCTGGAACCGAGGCTACGAGTTTGCAGTCACCGTAATGCCTGCAATCTATATCGAATTGGCTAGTCGTTGATTGACGTGTGGGCTACACAGAAACATGTACCCTGCTGGGCTCACCTGCCGGGTTGGTGGGCACCCAGATGGGGTAAAGGCCCCACCTGCCCATCATAGAGGGGCATAACACACACACACACACACACACACACACACACACACACACACACACACACACACACACACACACACACACACACACACACACACACACACACACACACACACACACACACACACACACACACACACACACACACACACACACACACACACACACACACACACACACACACACACACACACACACACACACACACACACACACACACACACACACACACACACACACACACACACACACACACACACACACACACACACACACACACACACACACACACACACACACACACACACACACACACACACACACACACACACACACACACACACACACACACACACACACACACACACACACACACACACACACACACACACACACACACACACACACACACACACACACACACACACACACACACACACACACACACACACACACACACACACACACACACACACACACACACACACACACACACACACACACACACACACACACACACACACACACACACACACACACACACACACACACACACACACACACACACACACACACACACACACACACACACACACACACACACACACACACACACACACACACACACACACACACACACACACACACACACACACACACACACACACACACACACACACACACACACACACACACACACACACACACACACACACACACACACACACACACACACACACACACACACACACACACACACACACACACACACACACACACACACACACACACACACACAGTGCTCAAAATAGTGGTCGGACATCGGACATTTCCGAACACTTTTGTTGTTTGTCCGATCACCAAGAACGTTCGAACAACATGTCAAACCTTAGAAATGCAACTGTAGACCTGCCGTAAAGGAGCGCTGATGTCTTGCTTTCAAGGCTTGATTTATCATTTTCCACTACAGCTAGCTGCATAATGAGCGTCTATTCGTTTGCCGCATGTTTCCGAAGTCTATTACCCAGTGATTGCCGCTCTTCATTTGATAATTGAATTATAATTACTAGGCCACAGGTGCAGCTAACTGTAATTGACGTGTTTCATTTCTACATCAAAAGGTTCGTTGTAAGATTAGTGTTTCTCGTATATGGGACCAGGGTTAGTCAGAAGAGATACACGAGTTACTAGTAGTATACCCCAACCGGTCTTGTAAAACGGATTCCTGAGTCATGTGATGTACTGATATGCATGGCGTTCTTCAACTATGTCGTAACTGGTCTGCTGCGAACTTCAATCTTGTCGCTTTTCAATTTTATAGTATGTACAGTTTCCTAGAGATTTACAGAAGCTAGTCTCTGTTCGCGCTGACTTTGATGATGCAGCTGTAATTGTTTACCACACACAGATGTTAAGTGATATCCAAACTGTCCATTAGAGGTCATATTACAATAGAATGAGGTTATGTAAATGTAAAACAATCTGTGGGAGACCATTTTAGTCTGACTTCTATCTCAAACTCTGTTGACTTGTGGATACTTAGTACTGTTTATAGACCATAACTGGTCTTCCTATGGCTGGACTGCTTTAAAATGTCTTGTCTAGTGTCGTTGTATTATTGAAGAAATTATTCCCACTGTTGTGCCTTTCTAGAATGGCAAAAAATTGCCTCAGCTTTTGTGATACCTTACTGAACTTCTGTGCTCATGCAGCTGTTGACTGTTTATGGATATCATAAGGCATGGTGACACTGATCTTTTGCACTCATCATGTTAAATTTGGCTGCCTTTTTTTATTAACGCTCGTTATACCAAACAAATTAAAATCAGGTTTTGATGCTCCTGAGTAAGTTAGTTACGATGAAAAATATGCTTGAACCAATTCTAGCTGTGAAGTCCAATCAATTTAAAATTTTAGTATTGTGTAGCCAGCCCCTCCCACTTTTAATATCAAAAAGGAGAGGATGACTTTTGATATCAAAAGGGGAGGGGCTGCCTACGTGAGGCTATGTCCGGACAACGTTGAAACCTTATTTCAAGCACTGCACACACACACACACACACACACACACACACACACACACACACACACACACACACACACACACACACACACACACACACACACACACACACATTTTAGCTGAGTATCCCATTCTTCGCTCGGGCTGATTAAATGTTTATTGTTACTATCCCATTGAAGACAAATGAAATGTAACCAAGTGATCCGTTCTGGAAACGTGTAGGTTGGATTCGATGCAAATGCAATCAGAATTTCAAGTGGCTTCAATCGGCAAGAAATCTTTTATCGCCGGAAGAATTGCGAAAGACAACAACATGTACAGTCAATCTACTGGAACTGGTGTGGGCTTGTATTCGAATGAACTGATCAGTTAATATCCTGTTGAAGACAAACAAAAATGTAACTGAGTGTCCTGTTCCCAAGAAATCCCGTTCAGAATTAGATATCCTGGCTACAGAAAAGTAGAAGTCACATGTAGCTATTTACTCACCTGGATAGTCGGATCCCCGTATATATGACCAGTCACGCCTCATCTTGCTATTTCGACAGTCCCGTTGGACGTCACCAGTTGGAAGACGTTGCTACCATTGTAGGCAACAGGTGTAGCAAATGTAGCAACTATTCAACGTGAATACACGGGCAAAATAAGGCAGGCGTATTTTAAAGACCCGGATGTAGTTAAAAATATCTTGCTGTTATCGACGTCGCCAGTAATAAACGACACGCTAAGTACATACCATCCGAGGTCAGGAATGGGCAGTTTAAATTTGGTGGAGATCTGATGCATCGTTTTATAGAAATTTGCGCACAATGGAGGTGGGTTCGATTGGCAAGAAATCGCATCATCTCAAAAGAACTCTGGAAGATGATGACACCTTCACTGTCAAGCTTGATCAATTTGGCATGCGAGAGCAAAATTCAATGGCACTGCAAATCGCCGTTATGGAGATGCCTGATGTCGAATGGTAGGCATAAAGCGTGTTGTCTATTACAGGCAACGCCAATAAGAACAAGATATTTTCGACTGTATTGCATTTGCACGAATCCAACCTACACGTTTCCAGAACGGGACACTCGGGTAGATTTTCATTTGTCTTCAACAAAATATTAACTAATAATCAATAATCTAATAAGCAAGGCAAGAACGAGTTACTCAGGTAGTATGTATGTATGTATGTATGTGTATACACACAGACATGCACACATGCACGCACACACGCACGCATGCACACACACACACACACACACACACACACACACACACACACACACACAGGTACGTCCATTTGCTTGTTGCAAGGATTACTTTGCATTGCATAATATCAAAAGAGGTGTGTACAAATCCACTGAACACTGTTGGCATACATGACTGCTCTGTGGCTTTATGCACTTGTTTCAACAAGTAAAGCTAGGAATATTACTTCACAAAAAGAGCATAGTGACATTGAACACATAGCGGACCCGTAGGGCAGCTGATTAGGTGGTCAGCAAATGGATCAATTGTAGTGCCAACAGAGACTATTTCCACAAGGAACTATAGTCTCTGTTGACTATAGTTCCTTGTGGAAATGCGTGCTCTACGAGAATGCCATGGGTATAAAAAAAAGACGATGTGCATGACGTTCAGGGCACCGCGACATCTGACAGCCTTTTGAGGATGAGGAGACCCTTGCTTGCCCATTCAGCACTTTGTTGCTTTAGTTCAGGCTTGAACGTACACCTAAGTCTCATCCCCTGCCACGATGCATTGCAGAAACGTGCACACTCTCTCTCTTCTTGTCCTCTGTCAGGACATGAGACACCCACTTGGCGACAACCTGTGTCTTCCCAAGATGGTTTCGAACAATTCGGTGATTACTGTCGTGAGAGATGTCCATTATTGCGCCTATCTGCTCGGCTAAGTGGTAAACGCATGTACAATATAGAGTGTTGCATCGCAGTCTAGTCTAGGCCAATCTTGTAATTGGTGCTACACTGGTCTGAAAAGCCAAGGCTATAGGTCTACAATATGATCTAGACTATAGCCTGTTACTGTAGAAAAGAAAGGTCGGGAACACTTGCTTTACAGGAAATGCAGTATGAAAAGTGGAACAAATTAATCCTACCATCTCATGAGAAAGGAAATTAGATACCCTATAGCAGAGGGGAATACCCTACTTTTGACCGTGGAAGTCAAACCTTTCTTATTCTAAAATTGTGTAGCAAGCCAGTAAGATACTTCTAAATAAGAAAATTTTGTTCGCCAAATGTTCAAACGGCACCGTATGATCTCTAAGCTGCCGAGGGTAATATTAGATTGGCTAGAAGCATGTAATTTTAGAGTAAGAAAGGTTTGACTTACACGGTCAAAAGTGGGTATTCCCCTCTGCTATTAGGTATCTCATTTCCTTTTCTCATGAGATGGTAGGGATAATTTCATACGTCATTTCCTATAAAGCAAGCGTTCCCGTCCTCTCTTTTGCTTCAGTAGCAGCTAGTCTATAGATCATACTGTAGACCTATAGCCTTGGTTTTCCAGACCAGTGTAGAGCCAATTACAAAATCGGCCTAGACTAGACTGAGATGCAGCATTCTGTATTGTATGTGGATCCACATTTTCCACTCAGCCTATCTGCTTGCACGTTAGTCGTTGATCTTCCGTAACTAGTTCCTCCACACGCAAAACTGTTTCCAGTGTTGATGCAATTAGAGACCTCCCACTTCGTGGAGCACCAGCAACATCAGTTCTGCCTCAAGAAAACATCTTTACCCACGTTCGAACTGTCTTATAGGATGAAGCATAATCATCCAGAGCAAGACACATTTCATTTCTTGGTGGATTTCTGTTGACGTCTTGTTCAACAGTAACTGGAACTTAATGACTAATCATATTTCATCTCGCATAAATGAGTGATGAGTGGCCGTGACACTCATGCTATGAGACTTGAAAACACTGTCACAAACTATCAGCTGAAAAAATCCCGCTAAATTTGGCCAATCAGTGCATGAATGACGTGTCATTAATGTGTTAGTTGGGAGCTCGCAAATATTTCACCGAAAAAGAAATACAAGACAATACAGGAAACTTTTCAGATGACCCACAAATATATATTTTTCTATATATATATATATATATATATATATATATATATATATATCACCATCCACAGCACTGTCGGTAAGTCCCAGAACATATCACTAAAATCACGCAGAAGAAGGCTACTATGCATGCCTGATGGCAGCACAAGGCAAATGAGCTTCAACTTGCAGCAGACAGTAACGACCTCCACCTGTTCTATGCTGGACTCAAACAAGTGTTTGGACCTGTCAGCAGTGGTACTACACCATTTCATTCATCTGATGGCTCTGAACTAGTGTATGATAGATGTGGTATCCTGAACAGATGGGCTGAACATTTCTCACACGTACTCAACCAAGATTCGTCAATAGCTCAAGAAGTTGTTGACAAGATTGATCTAAAACTAATGCGAAACATACCAGTTGACCCTCCATCTGATTCTGAAATTGCTGCTGTTATTGACCAATGTCAAGTGCAAAGTCACCTGAACCTGATGGCATTCAAGATGAGATCCTTCAAATACTGTGACGGAGTCCTCTTTGAGTCACTACGTTGTTTAATACGTGAGTGCTGGGAAGCAGAGGAAGTTCCAGATAATTTCTGTGACACTAACATTGTGCACATATATACACGGACAGGAGATCGATCAGACTGCAATAACCATCATGGAATCTCCCTTCTGTCAGTCGCAGGTAAAATACTAGCCAGGGTTATCCTTGATACAATTCTACATGATTTTGACCATGACATAATTCCTGAAAGCCAATGTTGTTCCAATCTGGGCGTGGCACTATTGACATGGCAAAGTATGGATATCTTCATTGTTTTCGGTGATCTAGTGAGGACTAGCTAAAGAATTACTGTTTATTGACAATTTAAGTTTGAGTTTAAGTTAAGTTAAGTTTAAGTTTGTTGATGAGTTGTAAAAAGACCAAGGTGCTTTTTCAGCCAAAACCGGGATCCAGCTGCGTTCCTCCTCCAATCAAGATTGACAACAAACCTCTTGCATCTGTTGAGTCATTCAAGTATCTGGCAGTGTCTTGTCATCTGATACGTCTATTGACGCTCAAAGCAAGTTCAGTCTTCGAAAAGTTGGAAATGAGGCTTTGGAAACGTCATGAAATCAGTCAAAACAACAAACTATCAGTGTATAAAACCGTCATCTTATCAATTCTCCTCTATAGGTTGTGAGACTTGTACTCTGCTAACTCATAATCTGAAGAAACTTAACACATTCCATATGTGCTGCTTACGGCATATTTGTGGAATCAAGTGGAAAGACATGATAGCAAATACAAAAGCTCTTTCACATTGCGAAATGAATGACATACAATATTACATCACAAAATGTCAGCTCTGCTGAACTGGACATGTCATGTGCCTGATGACAGAATACCAAAACAGCTGCTGTTCGAAGAACATGGAAAGTGTCGCCCACGTCTGCGCTTCAAAAACTCACTAAAGAGCAGTCGTAAGTCTTGTTCCATAAATCCGGACACACTAGAACATTCTGCTGCAGATAGAGCCAAATGGCATAAACTCTGTCACCAGCCATTTGGATAAATTTGAATGCTCTCGTATTTCCCATATCAAAGTCAAGAGACTGGCAAGGAAGTCACTTAGCGTGCTGATGTACTAGACCTAAAAAATCAACTAGATGCAAGCCTGACTTGTTCTTGATGTGGAAGGTTTGCCTGTTGAAGGCTGGTCTGATATCCCATCAAGGAAGCTGAAGACACTGAGAGCGTCGTGATTACAGTGGACATACCATCATTTTTTGTATTATAGGAGTCTGTACAACTCCAATAAAAACGCACAAAAACAAATCACACAACTCACAATACACTATGACGTTGATGATGGTAACAATGACTGAGGATAAGTGTATAGTTGAGTTGGAAAAGTCAGTTATGCTAACCACTATACTACTGAACACACCGTTAGTCTGATCGGACTAATCCCCTATATAGAGAGGAGCATACGTAATTACATGGCGCTCCGGAGAGCTCTCACTGTACTAACTATGTAACTCAGAAAGGACTAAGTTACACAGAAAGTAGCGACAGCCTCGCTACTAATGTGTGATGATGTTATACGCATGAAGTGGAGTGAAGTCTGTTGATGGTATAGAACACTATCAACAGCACTGTCGGTAAGTCCCAGAACTTATCACTACAATCATGCAGAAGAAGGCTACTATATATCACTCGTGCATTAAAAGTCCACAATTTTACTGACAGTTGCTGATATAAGTTCTGCAGTGCTTGAGTAAATGATGTTGTCCTACAAGTTGCTTTGAAGCAATAATCTTCAGTGTCTTCACATTGAGGTATAAAACACATAATGTTTAGAAAATGGTGCAATGTAGGGATATTGCTCAGTTTGAATGAGCAAATTCATGAAAGATGTCACAACACACCCTACATGATCTTGCTTTTATTCTGTTTTGTACGACAACCCTACATCTTTCTCATTTTTCAAAATATTTTATACTTGTTTGCATTCTTTCTTTTAAATTGTTTGTTCTATGTAAGTAAAGAAATACTTTGAAACCACGAGATAATTGAACACAATTTTTTATATTCTGAGCGTAGATATGCACAGTAGCTGCATTCTTTCGTTGCTACGGTGTTCGCAAGCAGATGTGGAGTATGCATACAAGGTTGGTTGAGGGTAGAAATTGACACTCTTCCCATGTACCACTCGATGCAGGAAACGTGTAGGTTGGATTAGGTGCAAATGCAATCAGAATTTAGAGAGAAATGCTAGCACTAGAAGAGCAGCTTCAATCAGCAAGAAGTCTCTGATCGCTGGAATCTTTGCAAAGGGTGACGACCCATACAGTCTACACGGGACTGGTGTGGACATGTGTTCGAATAAACTGGAAGGTGTAGCATTTCCGTCATCGAGGAATTTTATGCAGATTTTCAGTCCCTCGGGAGGAGCCTCCGTGCAGTGCAATGACAAATTTTGAGTAGTTGTGGGCCCGCTTTGTTGCAAGCGCGGAGGTTTGGTGTAAAAATCAGCTTTGTAGCATAAATGGTTAATACCGATACTCTCTAGCTCTTACAGACACTGAACAACAACTCAACACTACACTGGTGATATTAAAAAAATACAATCAAACCAGACCAACACATTGTCTACATAATGTACAAAAAGGAAAAGGCTCGTGCAGCCCAAGGCAACAGCCTCTGTAAGAGCCAACAAATCAAATTATGTCAGCACCCATTTATCTACAGTTTGGTAGCATAAAAGTTTTCTCCCAAATGAGTAGAACAATGCTGCAACCATCCCAGTGCGAGATTGGCCTGAGGACTACTAGTAAATGAAACAATAGAATATGACAATGATTTACCTGTAGATTATGAATAAGAAACGTGTTGAATTAATTAATAAAGTATGAGTGTAACTTGCATATTTAGATGCTGCCAAAACACGGTGGCATGCAATACCAGCACTCTGGTAAAATTCAGCATATACTAGAGTGCAACAAAACATGCCATAACACAGCAGCATAATTTCAATGACTGCACCTGCTCAAATAGGTGCCACAAGGCATTACAGTAGTAACACCTAAACTTGTTCTAATTGCCTTAAAGTGCTTGTTGCTACCAGTTGCTTATTACAATGTATACAGAACTCAATATAAGCAATTTCAACAACTAATCACACTGTCAGCATTAGAGAAAGACAAGCGAGGACAGACCTTGCTGATCAGATCATTCTCCCAAAAGCTTTAGATATTTAAACTCATATGTCAAACAGCTCAATGGATCATGTGTGATTTCCTAAAATTGAGATAAAATTAATAACACCCCACCTTCACTGTCAGCGTGCTTCTCCATTGCAGCAACTGTAAGCCGCCACAAATCATCGCTGTCAAATTGACAAAGCCTGGCTTCTGCATCTATAATATAAATACATCACACATACTGTCTCATTCAATCTAGAGAGTTGAGAGTCATGTACCTTCATATACCAACATCACTAATGTTTCAAGAGCCACTATTTGTATGTTTTGATCATTAGAATATCCCTGCATTGCATCCAAAATATCAGATTGAATGTCTATGCTAGTAGTTTCAGGATCTGTCACATATGTATAGTTCAATAACCAGCACAAAACAATACTACACAAACTAACCAGCACTAACTAGACAAGCTATTAGGCCAATAGCTTCCTCTATCACAGAAGCATTCAATTTAAAGTCATTCAGAATTCTCTTCACATCATTAATAGCTCCACAATCTCTAAGAAAGTGTTTAAACTCAAATCTGCCTGATGACAACCCCCGAAGTGCCCTGCAGCCCCATTCCTGAACAGCTGCACTGTTTGAATGCTGTTTCATGACAACTAAGCAAGCCAACTGGGCACCAGAATGTACAAAAAGATCTTGCAATCGATCTAGAACGATACATTACATGTCAAAACATCCACTTTCCTCTCTGACAGTTAACTTAAATACCACAGTCTATGACCATGTAGTATAGTGCACTGCAGGCAGCCTGGAAAATGTACTCGTCATCAGTAAACACCATCAACACATACATGAGAGACTGATGAAGAGGAAATCTGTTAGAATGAATACTGCAATAAACGTATGTACATCGGCTGTGCAATATGAGCTACATACAACATGTTGCCATTGTTTCTCCTGTAGACGTCAGATTCAGTACTTGCACAATTGATTTTTGACTTGGCAGCATCAGATTTATCTCTGCTTTCACCTGAACATGATGTTTGATCTGGATTCCGATCATCTCCAATTTGATCTCTCAAGTTAGGACACAAACTACACCACTCAGACAAAGCTCGGCATGCAGCTTCCTAGAGCACAAACAATGTAGACTCTATAAGTCTTCACAAAAAGCTGTGTCCAAACATAAGTACTGATACATCCTTAATCAGTTAACATATATGAGGTACTGTCACAAATACACACGTACCTGCACTTTCTTGGAGCTAGCAACACCAGTCCTCACTAAGGCAGCATTTTGCTCTTCAACAACAGCATGTGTTGTCATCGCCTGATAAATCAACTCAAGAATGTATTCATTAATCTCTGTTATGTTTAGCTCAACAGCGGTTTTAGCTGCACACAAAACACACTATAATATATGCTCATTGACATTATTTATGAATTGCAAACCTAGACAAGCGACTAAACTGCAGCCAAACCACTGTATCTGAGATGAATTGGGAAAACTTTCCATAACATCTGTTACCAGCTCAAATGCGGTCAAATCATCAACTATAGTGTCCAAGGTTGCATCATCCGCTAATAACATAAAAGAACAGTGTCCTGAATACAATCTAAGCAACTCATCAAACTCATCAAAACTAAAAACATGGTTAGCCCCGACAGCTATCAGTCGTGTTCTTTGACATGCGAGCTTATTGTATACATACATACATAAGCTGTATGAGATTAAAGAAGAACTCCCACAATTTTCAAGTTGGAGTCAGATACAGGGTTTTATCTTGACTGCACTCAAACACTTCCCTCCATTGCTCCTGTAATGTAGGAAAAGCACGGTAAAAAGAGGGCGTGTTAGCATACGCGTGGTTGATGATGTAATTGGTGCATGCCCTCCACGTGTCGTGCACGAGGCGTTCTATCTACCTGGCTTATTCGACATGAAATGGTCCACTGCACTGCTTTATTTTGGCTGTAGCCACAACAGCAGGGGCATCGCCAGAGGTGTAAGCTTCTTTAGGCTTCCTCTCAAGAAGCCAGATTTGTTAAAATCATGACTAGCAAAGTTACATCTGGTGGATCCACCTATCTAAAAAACAACCGCGTCTGTTCAGATCACTTTAAGCCCAAGTGCTTTGAGCAAAACCTCAAATCAGAATTACTTGGGACAAAGGCTATTAGGCATCTGAAGGCAAACGCAGTACAAACAATTTTTGCTTTCGCTTGTCAAAGCCAAAGCGTACCACTGACCGGAAGCGGGCTCATGCTGTGGTATATCATATAAACTAAGTCACCTAGTAGTTTTGTGTGTCGGTTTCTAAAACGTTCACTAAATCATCTACCACCACGAACTTCAGAGCGGTTCATCTCAAGTAAAGAAAAACCCCTTCAGAATCAGACAGTGAGACTACAACAATATCTAAAGACGTCTCCCATCAATCTACTCAAGATACATGTACATCTTTGATATGTGACCTGCAATACTCACAAACTTGTGATGCATCTACGCAATATGATCTAGATGACAATAGATCTTCTACCCGTGAATCAAGCACACAGTACAACTTGGACGACATCTACTCATTTGAGCCTGACTTAGACTACCCGAGAAAGTCAACACCAATACATCCTAGCAACTATACTGAGACATCCCTGCATGATGAATGTGACACCTCTTTCAGTTTCAGCCACAACAGCAGCATGTCTTCATCTGATTCACCTTCTGAACAAGGTGAGCTAAGTCTCTGTCAACAACACCACCAATCTTGATGACGACACAAAATTTATCGTCTTCAACAGTTGCATACAGAGCTTACTTCCTTATTGTCCATCATCTTGAGCACCGACAGCTAGTTTAACACAGTTTTGTGCAGGAACACTGCTGATTGTAAACATCAGTTGCCTGAATGGTCACGATGTAAAGTGGACCTCACAACTGCTGATTGCAGGTAAGCCTGCAGGAAACTTGAATGTTGCAGTAGCCATCTTGTTTTCTGGACAAACTTACCAATGACATTACCATTTGGTGACATCCTGAAACTTGCATATATATCAGAGTCAACATACTATAGAATCCAAGATCAGTATGTGTTTCCTGTCCTTGATGAAACATGGAAGAGTCACCAGGAGACACTCTTGCAGTCAAAAGTGAGCATCATAGGAGATGGAAAATGTAACAGCCTAGGGTATACTGCAAAATATTGTACCTATATACTGTGATGGAACAAAGCTCAAACAAGATTCTTGACTTTAAATTAATCCAAGTCAGTGAGGTAGACAACTCACTAGCTATGAAGAAGGTTGGCCTGGAACACTGCCTCCAAAAGCTGTCAACTGCAAGAGTGACTGTGCAAACGCTGAACTGTCACAAAGAGGTTATCAGCAAAAGGCAAACAAAAGGTTGTGAACACCTTGTTCCATGGATCCAATCCATATCAAACCATGTATGATGGTCTGCACAATCCTGTAATGGAAATTCAGAACTCCTTAAAGAAAATGGCTGTATATACTCCATCACATTACAGATGTACATTCACTGCAAACCTCTTTTTGGAGTGTGAACACCCTTGTCTCTCTTCAGATGATAGCTAGAGCATGTAAACAATGGCTAATTTCTGGTTCTCCAGCCTATGCTGCTCTGCAATCAGTCATCTTGGATACCAGGCTGCTGAATGATATTGCTAAACTCAGTTCTTGCCATACTGGTGTCCTAGAGGTATACCATTCAGTGCTTACAAAGTACGGTCCCAAACGACAGCACTTCAGCTACAGAGAAATGGTAGCTTGAATTCAGCTGGCTACTTTAGACCACAACCACAACACTGGAAGAAATCAAGCAACAACAGCAACTGGGGAGAAGAAAAGGCACAAACTGGTTTTTCCCAAAGCCAAGAAACAATGGGTTGCAAAACCAATTTATGAGTCTAAGGCCTATAGCTATCTTTGATGAAATGATGACTAAGGTCATAGAAGCTAGAGAGAAAAGCCAAATATCCACAGTAAACATAAAGTACAAACTACATCAAGTTCCATTGCAAGCAATATAGCCCACTGTGAGAGACCAGCTAAGAGAGAAGTTGTAGAAACTATAAACAAAGCTTTTTATTATACGCAGAATATTAAATTTTATCTGGGTCAGTGAGGACAATTGTCACACTATTTGAAGCCTGTATAAACCCCAGCTTCTTCTGGAAATCATTGGCGAATGAGTCCTACAATGCATACTGGAATGACTGACATGTCTGATATCCTTACCATAGTGTCATGTAGCCAGATCTTTACCCTGCCCTCATGCCACGTGGGGAGAAAGGTCTGGTGAGGTTCCTTTGATCTTGCCATGTTGCCGCATCACCGAATTCCAGTGAACTAAAGACCCTATAAATAAAGAGGCAAGAAAATATTACCGCTTCTCATGCCTAGTGGCCGCATGCTGGGTGTCCACAGGATGTAATCATCGATGCTCTCTTCGACTCTAGGCAAGTCACGAATAGCGTTTCATGGCCTTACCATTGAACAGCCATCGCAAGGTGAGTTCTTGTTGCAAAATGTCGTCGAAATGGTGTGTGTGCATTCCTTTTGCAGTCATTGATTTTCACTTTGCGATGCCGGTGGTCACGAGCACGTATGTGTTCGGCTAGTAAGTAGGCTAGTCCAGTGAGAAGCTAGACACTTGACTGTGTGGCAAGGCAATCATCTCCTAGGGTGCGTTTCTTTATTCTCTTCTGCCTCTTCTGAAGAGACAGAAGAGATTCTGCTTCATTTCTTTATTTTCGGTAGAGGTGTCAGAAGAGTGGTCAGAAGTGTCGGAAGACTCTTCTGCCTCTTCCAGGAGAGGAGCAGAAGAGCTGGAAGGAAAGAGGTCGAGAAGTGACAGAATAAACTCTGCTGTGTTTCTTTTCGTTGTTGTTTAGTTAGTGCGTGCGTAGTTTGGGTTGCAGACACGTAAGATTCCATGAGGAATTCATTAGTAGGTCGTAACACGTACCATGACATTCAACTTTGCAAATTCTGCGTTATCAACTGCTTCCAGCGACGTCTTGTTCAGTTTGCTGAACCAAGACCACTCCCCTTGATATGGCGACAGTCTGGTCTTTCATCTCTGTCTTCCTGTTCCTTCTATGACGACATGCAGCTACAACTACAATCAGAGCCTTCGCCAACAACCAGCTCGCCAACAACCAACTCTACTGTGAGCAGTTGTCAATCTCCTGACTTTTTGCATCAGCAGTCATTGGTAGAAGAGTGTGGAAAGAGAACAGCAACCACAGGCGCAGACAAGAGGTGGATGCATAGCGATACAAAGATGCTTCTTTCTCTCATAAAAGAGAAATGGCTTCTTTTTAAGACACCAAAACAAAGAACATAGTATGGAGGAACATAGTGCAAAACATGTAGAATCAGGGTAACGGTTACTAAAGAGCAGTGTTCTAACAAATGTAAGACTCTTAAGGCTGCATACAAGCGAATCAAAGACCACAACAAGAAAAGTGGTATTGTGACACCAATTTCTATTAATTAATTAATTAAGCTTAATTAAGCAATATGATGCATCTTTGTTTGGGGCTATGAGAAATGGCAGGCGTCAATGCGAGTTTTATGAGGAGCTGTCTGATCTTTTGGGAAGGAGACCAAGTGTAGAACCAGTTGAAGTTGCTGCAACTTGGAACACAAGCCTAATTGAGGATGTGACTGATTTTGATGACATGGCCAATGAGAACAAAGAAGATGACAGTCAGAGAGAATCTTCAACAGACTACTACAAAGGGAGCTCTCCAAAGAAGGCAAAGACGTCTATAGATGCTATGGAAAAAAAAGAAGCAAATCCAGTAGCAAAAATAGGAAAAGTGAAATTGTCCAAATGATCGAGAAGATACACAAACACAAGAATGAACAAGAAAATCAGTATCTTGAAGTGATGAAGAAGATGCATGATGACAAAAAGGAAGGCATGAAAGGACTGCTGGGGGTGCTACAGACCCTTGCCCAAGACAAATCCAAGACATCATAAAGTGTATATATATATATATTAGTGTATATATATATATATGGTAATATATATACCGTAAAACCAGAAAATCGTGCGTACATAATATTGTGCGATTTTGTCCAAAATCACTTCTTCAACTCTATTGTGCGGTTTTAAATCGTGCGACTGGCAGCCATGTACACTCATGGTGTTGCAGTTCCACCTTGTACAAATCATGGAACTTGCAGACTGTCGACTCAGACACGTTCCAGCGCAGTTGCCTAGTGAAGTGTCTGACTGCTGCAGCAGGCCTGTGGTGGGCTGTATACTTTCCAATAGCTGCCCTCACTTCCTCACTGTACGTGTGCCGGCTTGCCGTCTTTCTTCGTTTGGCCGTAGCTAGTAGGCCGTTATCTTCATCTCCAATGACATCATTGGCCTCTTCCTCTGCATTAAACGGAACAGGGACAAATATGCCCTTGTCTTTGGCGTAATACGCTGAAAGAAATCGCCGATCGACATGGAAGAAACAAAATGCTGTTCGGTAACAGGTGCTAAAGAATTATGTATGCGCAACAAGTTTATGTTGTCCGGATGCAATTTGTGCAATGTCAGTTTGACTGCACAAACGCACGATATAATGTACTGCACAATTTTCTAGTTTTACGGTATATATATATATATATATATATATATATATATATATATATATATATGCTTGCAGAAGTAGATAATGTTTTAAGTTGGGACTTCCCTGTATGCTAAAAATATATATATATAGTGTGTGTGTGTGTGTGTGTGTGTGTGTGTGTGTGTGTGTGTGTGTGTGTGTGTGTGTGTAGATTTTGTCTCTAGAGTAACATGTCCATGGACCCGCCCTACAGTGAGATTGTGAGATAGGGGCTGCTCCTCGTGCCAAATAATGGACGACTGGCAAACGTTAATTTACGTTTTCTTCCCTTAGGTAGCTACTATCTAGGTGCTAGTGCAATTCCTACCACCCATATGGCGGGTGAGAGCTAGTATATATATATATATATATATATATATATATATATATATATCCATCCCGACTTTTCCCTAGGCAAGGCTGCTTATTTTGACATTTCCGTGAGGAATTCGTTCACTCCCTCTCACCTTATTAATGCTGCTATAAAAGCTGGCGGTGCTGCTGCTGAGGCTGGGGAAGTGGACAAAGATGAACACCATCATGCTAACGTTTCAAGTTATGGCTGTTTGTTCTACCCTCTTGTGGTGGAATCATACAGAGTGTGGGCTGCACATAGTCTCAAGGTGTTGAGATCAATCGTAAAGAAGTCTCTTCTATCATCTGGCTTGTCTCTGAGCCAAGCTTCCAGGCAATTTCATGAACAGTTATCTGTTCGCTTGTGGCAGTATAACTCAAGAATGATTAGTGACAGATTGGACCTCGTGATTGTTGACTATCTACCTAATTATTGCGATATTGCAACTTAGACTCTTTGTGCTTCCGTCCTTAGGGCGGATATGTGTTATCTGTGTTATCTGTATTATATACAAATATATGGGTGTCACTAATATATATATATATATATATATATATATATATATATATATATATATATATATATACAACTATTACATCCACCCCAACAAACAAGCACCATCCCCAACCAAAACCAAACCCCAATTCGCTTGCTGTAAATCGATGCCATTATAGGTCGTAGTGTTGGCTGCAATAGTTCTCAATCTGAAGACTTGCCAAAGTCTGGATGAAAAATGTCACCACGACAAGCCTTAGAGTTACTAGAACATGTCTGTTTTCTCCTGGCTGCTTTGTTGTCTATCAAATAAAACATGTCACATAAAGCATTATGATGTCTGTTAAGAGCTGAATCGTAACCACAACCCAGCAAATGGCCTCCATGAGGGTCGATGATAGGGTCGATGATACTGCCACAAACACATCTGAGCGAGTCAGGAGAATCCGGAAACAGAGGAATGCCAAGCCAAGTCCTGATGGCAATAATGAACTCATGTTGAGCATGAATAGGCCAAGATTTTGGTTTGGGACTGCCCTCAACCATGCTCCAGCATAAGCAGAAGAGAATGTATTAAGCCTTGCTCTGTCTCTCACACTGCTCATGTCCTTATATATATATACTAACTAAGTACCCGTTCTTTGCCAGGGCAAATTAATTAATTGACACAAATTCCCGTGTATACCTAGACTTCGGGCATCATAAAATTCAGTTATTTGGCAGATACACAAACTCTCGGTGTGTCAAACGTGGAAGTATGCAAGTGCATCCCTGCCATTCCATGAGTATGTCACTCTGAAGCGATATCTATGTGTAGAGCAGAGCGTTTGTGACGCCACAATAAATGTGCGATGTCACAATACGTGACGCAACAATGAGTAGCCATAGGATGACATCAAGAACTACAAATGAACGCCAGCAACACATAAGTATACAACACAGAGTACCGAAAATGTCACCAGTTGCTATTCCAAAGTGAGAAAAGGCCGCATGCTAAAGGAGAAGCGAAGAAGTGCAGTGGTTTGCAAGCACATAGAGAACAAACTTTTTGTGACGTCACAATTCAAAAAAAACGCCAGCACAAAGCAAAGTACAGGGCACCGGCTACCGCAAAGAGCACCAGTTGCTCTTCAAAAGTAGAGAAGGTCATGTGCTAAAGGAGAAGCAGAAAGGAACAGTGGTTTGTGAGCAATTACAAAACAAAAATTCAAAATGGCTGCACCCATGGGACTACTTTCCTTTATATATATATATATATATATATATATATATATATATATATATATATATGTATATATATATATATATGTGTGTGTGTGTGTGTGTGTGTGTGTGTGTGTGTGTGTATATATATATATAATTTCTATTTATTACAAGTCCCAGGAGAGCCTAACCGTACCATCTATACTACATCTCGCTAGTATCATTTTAGCATTGCTGCACCACAGTCTAGTAGAAAGTTGCTGATGAAAATGACTAACAGATTGGCTAATTGAAACATTATGTTTAAGAGAAGCCCTATGTGCTATAATCTCGAGCACTTGAAAGTTTCCAAAGACCTGGGGTCTCAATTACAAGCAGATAAAAATGCTGCCTGTGCTGGACACATTGAAGTGATGTCGTTCGTCCTTCTCCATCTCTCCTGCTTGAGATGCTGCACTTGGATAACTTGCTGCTTGAGTGAGAAAAGACGGTTGTAAAGAATTTTGTACCGATAAGTCAAAAGTATGCAGATAAAAAGCGCTTGAAATCAGGATGGTAAACGTCTCCTGGTCTTGTTTGGTTGCTGCTGTTACATCTAGCCTCCCGACAACAACGAGAATCATCTGTAAGCAGTGTGTTATACACCACTTCGCATAAAGCATCGTGATGCTTTGTTGTCAAACTCTGTCCTTGATTATACACACACACACACACACACACACACACACACACACACACACACACACACACACACACACACACACACACACACGCACACGCACACACACACACACACACATGATAGACAGACTAAGAGATAGTAAGTTTGAGTTTTATGCTAGCTAGTTGCCTGTGTCACAGCAGGGTACAGAGTGTATTGGCCTCTACATGTTGGCCCAGAGTTCATCTGCTATTGCCTCTGTCTCTTTCGTTTTCCTTTAGTAGTGTCAATTCAAACTCTTGCATGATTGTCTGCACCATGTATTTGCCTACCATCTTCTTCAATGTCCTCTATGAAGTACTCCAAGTTGTCTTCTTCCAGGATGCAATGTACATGCAGTCAGCACTACATCTGACATAACAGAGGAATCCATGTCAATGTATTTCAGTCGCCTAAACCAACCCTTTAAAGCAGCAAAAGAAGAGGCAGATAAGAATAAAGAAAAGCGTCCCTATATTTTCAAGAAATGCACGTAGTTGTCAAGAGTTCACCAGAAACACGTCCAATTAACGCAACAACTAACAGTGACTGTGCACTGCATGATATTGCCTCGCTGCAAGAAACATGCAGAGCACTACTAGTACGTCGCCATACAGCCTTGCGTATAACTTCTCACTGGACTAGCCAACTTACTAGTCGAATACATACGTGCTCGTCACCACAGGCATTGCAAAACGAAAATCAATGACTGCAAAGGGCATGCACACACACCATTTCGACGACATTCTGCAACAAGGACTCACCCTGCGACTGCTGTTCAACGATGAGGCTATGAAACGTTATTCGTGGCTTGCTTAGAGTCGAAGATAGCATCGATGATTACATCCTGTTCCTGTAGACACCTAGCATGCGGCCACTAGGCATGAGAAGCAGTAATATTATCTTGCCTCTTTATAACATTCATAGGGTCTTTAGTTCACTGGAATTTGGTGATGCAACAACATGGCAAGATCAAAGGAACCTCACCAGACTATTCTCCCCTTGCGGCATGAAGGCGGGGTAAAGGTCAGGCTATGTGAGACTACCTCTTGTGCACCCAGCAAGAAAACTGCCTGTTCACAGTTAGTTGTAGCAGCCTGCGTGAAAATTGTAAGGATTAAGTATTTCATAGGCAAGCCAGTCCAAGTTCGTCTAGGTGCTACTGGCCTGGAAGTTAGTGGCTCTCTGATGAGATCCCGTCGCCAATCGGTCATTAAGACTACAGCTGTTCGAAGAACGTCTTCATTGAGACACACAGCAAGAAAGTTCTCATGTTGTGTAATACAGGTCAGATCCTGAAGCTTCCACCCTAGTTCGGTTACTTCATGGCAGCATAAGCACTCAGCTATGCTAGGCACTACAGAACACCTGTTGCAGCTGCACCAAGCAGTGTTCCAACTCGATTTTCGTTCTCATCAGACAGATCTTCACCGGTGATCTGTCTGTCGTCGTGGCCATCAATGTCTTCAACTGTGTTGACGTCACGCTCTGTAGGTCCGCACTCTGGCTTGAAACTGTAAGGTTGAACACCAGACATAAAGGAACAACGAATATGCCTTCGAATCCGTCCGCAACTGTATCTAACCCAATGGCATGCGCGTGGCTTTGTGCCAATGACGTCATCAACGTCACTTACCCAACATGCCCCTTTCTTTTGAAGTTTCTCCTGCCCTGAAGATGTCACGTACAAAACATAAGTCCCTTTGAATCGTCTGTTTATGGAAGGGACTTGTATCTGACCCCAATTTGAAAATCGTGGGAGTTCTCCTTTAAGATGCTTGCCTAAGAACACTAAGCTGCAGCCACCATCGGGAATTGAACCTGCATGCCTAGGTTTGTAAATCATCAACCATACTAACTGATCTACAGGTCCATATACGAACATTTATTGTTTCTTTTCAATGAGCATGGGTTTGGCTGCAAACCCTCCCTACACAGACTATGGCACACTGGACTGACAGTCAGTAACAAACAACTACAGACTAGAATGAAGAAGCACTAAAGTGCTAAACCCTAGGCTGCTGTGCATTCCATTCCATATGTAGGCCATGCCCTTGGTAACGCTTTTTGCTTGTGAAGTCATTATTGTTGTGCAGACCCAACCCAAAGTCACAAGACAAAGTAGTTGGATATGTCAAATTGTATTGCGAGTGTATTAGTCCATTTCTTCTTTGCTATAGTGCTGATTTTTGCAAATACATGACCGGGTCTAGTAGGCGGTGTCTCCTGCAGGAAAAAGAGCAATCGCTAATGAATACAGCCAAAACATGCTTGAATGGCATCAGACCAGCGCTAAACTTAGCCAAAGTATAGTTTAGGTACATTCAGACACATTCATAGTTTTGAAAAGTGCACGCAAGAAACAATGAGCAGAACTAAACTGCTAATTATGCGCTCTTGAATGATACAAATATTGCCTCAAACAGAAAGAATACGGGAGTTAAAAACAAAAAATCTGAATTGAGAGTGAACAGAGAGTAGACCAACTGATCACATCATACCAGTGATATGATCATGTCACATCCATAGTGTAATGATGACATCACACCCGTCCATCCGTCCACAGACGCATTACTGTAACCCTAGCACATGTGCGCAGAACTTTCTGTTTGCTTCCACTTTGGATCCAGATGTTTATAATGAAGTACCTGTGCTTGTTTAGAAACAACTTACTACTAGTAGGCGCTGCTATTCCGAATAGCTTCATTTGCATCAAAAAATTATGAGGAACACAGTGGAGTATGCATACTGCTCCAAAATAACAAACAAACATCCTAACCAAGTGATTTTGACCCTTTTAGCATGGTAAAGTAACTAAACTCAGTAATTGGCAGAAACTCGATGCAGCAAGAATGTTGGAGTGCATTACAGTATTGACATTGGCAGTATCTGCTTTCGTGACAATTTAGCACATAACCATACAATAACAATAAGCTGTAATATATTAAAAACGTTGATATGCGGAATTCTTATCCTTGCATGTACGGTGGTCTGCTTTACAAAACTGACTGTTGTATTGGAAAAAATCCAAGTTCTTGCAATTCTGAATGATACACACCAATATCGCCCCATACACACCAAAAATACGAGAGTTATTGTGATTTTCATAAGTCTACAGTGAGAGCAAACAGAGAGTAAGATTAAAGAAGCACTATCCAGATGTTTTGCGCGCTGGTGCCTCGAATTCCGGATTGAAAAAATGTATACACGCAATTAAAATCTCGAAATCAGAAATTTAGCACAACAACGCTAGTAGGATGTGATACCTTACCACAAACTCTACATTCTTACCGCACAGAATTTTTGAACTCGTAACATAACGCGAGTTTGGGTCGTGCAAAAAAAAGCGATCACCAGAGACAGCCTATTTTACTGATCCTGCACATGAAAATGTGTCAAAATGTCATTCAGAAAGTAAGTGTTCACAAAGGTGTTTGTTCGTGCACTTCAGATTGCAATCAGAACAGAAACGGTGGAAATATCGTATTCCGCAATGGCACACAAGTGAAAGCAGGACTGCAAGGGCCGTGACAATGTTTCTACGCAGAAGCTGTACAGTTAAAAAGAATGCTCCCACATTGACTGTAGATCAATCTTCACACGTCCATAGCACATAGGCAACAACCACGGCAGACGTAAACTACGTGATGACTACGTCTAGGCACTAGCTAGAGTACTGGTACAATTCGCATATGTACACATTCACATTCTGTATAGTGAACAGCCTAGCAAAACACACAGCACTCTATTTCTTGACTCACAGCCTCCAGTTCCCGTCTATCTCGCCACTAGAAGAGCGTGTCTTTGAGCATGCACGTAATCTGGACAGTGCTCCTTTAATGACTACAAAATTAAGATAAATGAAGAAGCACTAAAGTCCTAAACCCTCAGCTGCTATGACTGATTTTGACCGATAACAACATAGAACAGCTACTTCAAATGCAAGAAACGACATGTGTGACTAGACTGCCAGGTGTACAGTGCACTGCTAATTAACATAGGGTGTGAGAAGAGGGGGACTGAAAATGTTGAATGGCACATGGGATTGTCAACATTCGATACCTCTTGAAAGCATGCAAAGACATCATCACATAACCTGGCACGCTAATTAACACCAGCAATAACAATGACGACATGTGCTGCATTCCAATTGGCTGTCCGCCTACTAACACACTATTGCAACCCTAGCTCATGCACGCTTCGGGTTAGAAACTAGATAAAACTAGTCTAAACTACAGAATGTTGCCCAAATAGATCTGAAACTGTCAGAGTCTCTCGTACACCAATTGAAATCACAAGTGAACTAATTAGGATAAGTCTGCACATACAGGGGAACAGTAGCTGGACTTAATGATGTTTTACTCCGGTCAACTTCATCAGGCTTTCACGCTATGGCTGTCAATGAGGCCTCTTGAACCTACTAGCAGAGTCAAAAGGCTATTCTCCCAACCATTTGACTGACAGTGACATAAGATCTTTGATTTCAATTTTTTGCGAAAGCTAAAGGCAAAACAGCTCTCCTTGAAACAGACAGTCAGCTATAAATAAATTTATTTTCCTGTTTGAAGACCACAAAATCATGTCTGGGCGGAGTGATGTTTGTGCTAAGGAAGATGAATCAGTAGTTATGGTCAGGAAGATCACTTCCATTTTCCAATACTCTGGCAGATGATGATTAATGAACTGGTACACTTGGTTCAGTGTTGAATCAAGACACCATGTGTAACATGTCTCTCAAAGCTTTTGGCAATTGTTCAAGACGTGTTGAAGCAACTGGTGCTTCCCACACAGAGGGCAGTGGCAACTGTCAGAGACTTAAATTGCCATCTTCCCAGGTTGGCTATGTGGGAGAGTATTTTGTATCAAAAATTCAAATAAAACAAGAGCACCCTGTCACTCAATGATAATACAGTTTGACTCCATATATGATGGTATAACCTCACGTCAGTTGAACCTTCCCATGTTGAAGTTCTTATCCAAGAACTTGGCCTTGGGAAGTTCTTGCAAGGACCTGCCCAAGATCTAGACAAGAATTTCCAAGACTTGTTAATTTCATACGGATATCTACAAATTAATATTTAAGGACTTGATAATTTATACGGCCATCAAGTTCTCAGTTGATATCCGTATGAAATTATCAAGTCTTGGAAATTCTTGTCTAGATCTTGGGCAAGACGTCCTTGCAAGAACTTGCCAAGGCCAAGTTCTTGGCTGAGAACTTCAACCCGAGTTGTGCAGCAACATATTATGCCTGATTGCTTTACTAGTTTGGTATTATACCTTTTTTAGCCATTTCCAATATTGCTTTAGGGAGTGAGCTGGTCGAGTCAAAAACACTCTTCTTGAGACTTGCAAACAGTTCAGCTTTTCTTCCGCTAGCTACTACTGCAACCTTGCAAAGACAGCCTTCACCCATAACGCTTGCTTCCTACTAAACACAGTGGGTCTAATTACGACCCATGTGGCACAGCAAAGCAAGGTTGTAATGTTTCCAAAGGTGTTCAGTTTAACATATCAACATGGACTATCAGAATATAAACATCTTGCCAAAGTCTTGGACAAGTTTGAAAATGGGCACTCAAGGTCATTACTACAATTTAAACTCAGAAGGAAATACTATAATTACAGATGGTATGTAGGTTGTGCAATCCCATTGTAGATGGCTTCTAGTTTATCATTGCACTGGTACGCGATATGAATAAAACACCAAATGGAAACTAAAATCTCAAATCTTTTGATTCAATTAGTTAACGAATGACCAACGTGCACTTACCACTAGAACACAATGCCTCAAGCAGACCACATGCAGAAGACAACACTCCTTCTTCTGAGCAAAAACTTTCGTTGTCAAGAGCCTTTACAGCCAACTCATAAATTGGAGGGTCCCAACTAAAGTTCACAAGAAGTCTCTGTGCTTCCTCTAAAAAGAGATGGCAGCACTCACAGTCATAATAAATCATATCAATAACAGCATAGAACACATCTGCTTACCTGTAGATGCAAGTGTTCGTAATGCCCAAAAACATTGTTCAACAACCTCTTCATCATTATTGTGCATAGACAATGTTGTCAGCAACCATGACATGAGTTCAGTGTTTTGAACTACCTCTAGCTGATAACATTCATCTGCCCCAGCATTTCAAGAATCCATACATGACACTATCACAATATCTGTAACGATGTCATCTTACCAGATCGTACAACATAACTGATAGCTTTGCATGCATTTTCCTGCACAGTGATGTCATCTCGATGCATATTCAAAGCGGATAGTAGTAAGACACCAGCGTTACCATGCTCTAGTAGCATAGCTCTGTTTTGATCTGACATAGCAAGACATGCAATAGCTTGACATCCACACGCTTGCAAAGAGGCAGCAGATTGGAATTGGGTAAAACAACGAAGAACACTCCTACACATAATAACACCAACAATAATAAAATCTACTAAAACTGTCATATTGGATAATATAGCAAACAATGAAAAACTAAAATACTACCAAATACATATCAGATTTACAATCAATTTACAGCTCACTGTCACAGTACTTTGTTTATAGAATACTTATATATAGAAAACAAACAGACAGACAAACAGACAGACAGACAGACAGACAGACAGACAGACAGACAGACAGACAGACAGACAGACAGACAGACAGACCTTCAAGACATACTGGAGATCTGGGTTTTCTGTGTGTCTACAACGATCAAATGCTAGCGTGACTGACAGAAAAATAAAGATCGTTTCAAGAGACAGCCACATAAACATAAATAGTCGTAGGTAGAACCAGCCCTATTGGCTTGGGTAGTATTTAGTTGCTTTGCTTAGATGGTGTATAATGTTGAAAATATATGTATTGACAGACAGACAGACAGACAGACAGACATTCAGAACATCATTCATTAGAGTTTTAGTAGTATTCGATCTGTATGTCTCAGTAGATGGACATTTAGCTTAGCAGTTTTTACCTATAGTGTTCTTGTAAAATTTTGCTTTTGTGTTCAATAATGAAATAAGACAGACAGAGAGACAGACAGACAGCAAAATTAGATCGTCGAAACGTAGTGTACCAAGTGTATTTTGAATGATTCAGGATCGTAATGGCCTTTCTGTATTAGTGTTGCTGTGAATGTTTCTTTTAAGTTGCTCATGATGTAAATGTTTGATTTAAATAGAAAATATAAGTATTGAGACAAACAGACAGAGACAAACAGACATACAGACAGACAGACTCAAGATGTGGCTTGAACATGCCTGGTTCTTGAATGTGGTCTTCGGTTTCATTTGTCTGTTTTGAACAATGTTTGGTTATGCCTGAGCATAAGTTTGACTTTGAAAGTTGTCCAGTTGTTTCCTGTGCCTTCAAAGGCCAGATTCAGCAAGTTCTTTGTCATATCAGACAATCTCACAAAATGCTATAACGACATCCCAGATTTGTTTCTCTCGTTTGAACCTTTAGATATGTACCACAAACTTCTAGGTCTTCTGCTTCTACTTCTCCTTCAGGGGAAAACTGAAGTGGGAGTACATCCAGTCTTTATCAACTGAAGAGATCCTAGAAATGATTCCACCAAGAAACTATCGATCATGCAATCCATGCATAAGCAGTTACATACCTTCCAATGGAAGGACTTGCTGTCTATTGGTAAAAAAGATGTGAAGAAACGGAATGCTAAAGGTAATTCGAGAGATCATGTCAAGATAGCTGTTCTAAGTTTGGTTAGATGTGGTGAACTTTCAAGAGCTGCTCATGTCCTTACAAGCTCAGGATTAGCTCCAGCTACTCCAGATACAGCTCAAAAGCTTGCTGAGAAGCATCCTATCCGGATGTTTGACATTCCAGACATGCCATCTCCTCCAACTGCTATGCATATCAATTTGTCAAAACAAAACATGTTTAAATGCATCAAGAAATCACCAAGAGGTTCAAGGGTGTAGCCCATCAGGATGGCAATATGAACACTTAAAAAGTTCTTGTTTCTGACACAGTTTCTGCTGAACAGTTGCATTTTGCTTTTCTTGCATTGCCAATGAATCAGTCCCTGATTTAATTGCCAGATTGCTGTCCTCAGCACGACTGATTGCTTTGCCCAAATCTTTATAAAATTCTTGACCAATAGCTATTGGAGAAGTTTTCAGGAGAATTACTGCAACATGTATTTGCACACAGATGAAAAGTGAATTTTTGAATTTCTTTTCTCCTCTCCAGCATGGAGTTGCAACAGAGGGAGGAAATCTTCTCTTACATCATATCCAGCTTCTAACAGTGACTGGATTGTTCTGAAGACTGGTGCTAAGAATGCCTTAAATTCAATCCCATTTGCTACAACAAGTGACAGAACCTTTCCTATCGTGACAAGTCATGTCAAGCAAATATATTCTGGGTTTGGTCCTCTGATCTTCCTACAGAACAATGTTCCGGGTATTTTGTCATCTCAAGAAGGCATCCATCAGGAAGATCCTCTAGGACCAGTTCTGTTTTCTTTAGGCATACAACAAACCCTGGTTGATTTGCAAAGCAAATTTTCCAAGCAATGAAGTGCTAGCTTGTCTTATGATGTTTTCCTAGCTAGACCAGCAAAACATGTTCTTGATGCTTTTTCCACTCTTCAACCAGAATTTTTCAAAATAAGACTGGAAATACAGGAAACAATTATGTGAAATATACTGCTCACACAACAAAGAAGCCACCTTCTCTTCTGAATATACCATCCCTGTTTCTAGTGAAGCCGTTATGATACTAGGAACACCAGTGGGGAAACAGGAATATGTTGCATGAGCGTGTTCCACTATTGCAAGAAAAGGAATGATCTTTGCAGACAGCTTGTTGACTTGGATAATGTACAAGCATCCATGCCGCTTCTTAGATACTGTCATACCATACGGCTAAATCACTTGGCAAGAGGAACATGTCCAGAAACATTGGTAGTCTCGCGTAGCCAGACCCCTTTCCGCTTCGGCAATCTAAACACCTGATTTGGTTCTTAAATGCTTCACAAAAGACCAGATTGGTATGAACGCAGTGCAATCCTATCTCAATTGTCTTCTCTTGTTGTGTAGAGAACAACTCAAAGACTACAGCTAAAGTCGTTGCTGTTTGTGAAATCTGCATGTCTACAGCAGCAACTAAACGCAGCCACGGGAACGTTGACGTCGACAGGCTTCGACAGCAGCAAACTGACATGATGAATTAAACCTCTGATCCTCCTTCAAGAGCAACCATGTTACAGGAAAAAATTCAGAGACAGACTTCTTTGAAGACTAATAACTTTGGCAGTAAGGTGTCATAAACATTCTGCTACTGCAGTTAGCCTCGCATCTCCATTCCCGTTACGGAGAGTTATAAGACGTGAAGCAGACAAACGTTTCACTGTATGAGCAGGAATGATACCTTTAGCAATGATGAAGCACAAAAGTGCTAAACCCTCGACTGATAGCTTAGGTTACAAGGATGCATATAAGTCAAGTACTAACTGCTGACATCATATACGTACAGTCATGATCATGCATAATTATACCTAAATGGCACAATGTAGCACCGCCTCGACACCACAGGTCATGACCAATCTGGCAATTAATTAAGAAACGACATGTGCAACTAGACTGGCAGATGTAAAGTGCCCTGCTAATTAACACTAGCAATACGATCACATCGACTGGCATGCTAACTAACACCAGTGACACAATGAGCGCATGCAACGCATTCCAACTGTCCATCCATCCGTCCATCAATCCCTTGGTCCGTCTAACCACGAAGTCACTACTGTAACCCTACCGCATGCGTGTCTCGGGGCTAAATTAAAATTACAGACCATAAAAAATTCCTCAGCGAGTGTTGTCCTTGCTGGCTCTGTCTGTCTGTCTGTCTGTCTGTCTGTCTGTCTGTCTGTCTGTCTGTCTTTCATTTATTTTCAACATCATACTACCATACAGTGAATATCAGTAAAAGGCACCACAGCTAAATAGTGAGTTCTCAACCCATGGGTCGAGTTACACAAGTCACGTTAACGGAACAAAGTTGAAGTGAATAAGCATCTCTATTACAGTCAACGTTCTTCACTTGATGACTAATCTTCTTTGACAAAACTTTAACATTACATGATTGTAGAGCAACTGATAAGCATCGCCTCCAATAATTCTTGAATTGGCCTCCGTTTTTCTTACCAGATTCGTCAACTGATTTCTCAGACAGTTGATGGAGATACCTGTGAGCTTCCCAGCCCAAAGCCCAAAGTGTTCCAGTACTAAGGGAATGGTTTCTGTGTGTGCTCCTGCTAGCATCTTGTCCTTATACATCTTCTCTTTCAATTCTTCTCTGGCTTGTGCTGCAAACCCATCTTGCTTTGCTGCTCTTTCAATTATGCCTTGATTCCAAGGGTGAGCAAGTGCAATATCAAGATCATACGATGTTCCAATGCAAGCATCAAAAAATGAAATGTCTGGTCAGTCGTTACTGTTAGCATAACGATTTCTTAACTCAACATGATGAGAGAGATTGAAAGGGTTTTTTAAACAATCAGCCCAGACGCCAGTGATGGCATTGTGTGACCAAACAGGGCCACCTCCTGTTTTGCAAGTAATAAGGTTTCAGAAAACCATGTTCATCAAGCCTTCGACCACATTCACACTGCCTTAATTAAATGAGACAACAGTGGCATACTACATCCCAACCTCACACGTGTTGCCAAACGGCAATCACAAGAACTAAGTGCAAACTTCGTGGAAGTGGGAATAGCATCCAACCATGCCCATGCACCCCTCCCTTGCGAAGATCTCAGACGAGCCCTATCTCTCTTAAATTCCAATCCTTGTATAAATGCTGAGAGTGTATACTTGGTACGCTCCAATCTGAGTTTGCGCTGAAGATTTTTGGTGTCACAAAAGATGTCTGCTAAGGAACGGAAGACTTTAACGCTATGCCCATTCTTCCTTCAAATTGGCAGACTAAAGATATGTCATTAGCAATGAACGGGAACCGAGCAGGAACTGCTTGGATAGATTGTGCCCAACCTGCTACGAAAGCATCACGACTCGGTGTTTGTCAAGCTGAATCCACCATGCCTAATGAGCAAAGTGGCTTGAAGCCATTGTTTGTTTGTTAGGTCAGGGCACTGAACTAATCGTATAAATCTCGACTTTGTCAAACTGTCATGAGCCTAAACTACTGAATGTACATGTTCTGGGTTCACAGATCTGATGAGATGATTCATACGTGTGACGTGACAATATCTCAAAAGTAAACATCCACCCTGCACATCCTCTAGTGACAAGAGTTGATCACAGAGAGTCTTACCCAATTTTGCAAAATCTAAACAGATCTCTGTGACATATTCCACTTGGCCAAAGAAATCAGCGTGTCACAAAACAGTTCACACTTCTCTATAGAAATATGCAACCCAATAGCAGAAATTGATTCCTTCAAGGCATTAAGAGCTAAAAGAACATCTGCCTGAGGACCAATCACAAACACATCATCTAGATATGCCAGCAATTGTGTGGCAGAATGTAGTTTCTGAACCTTTACGAGAATTGGCTGAATAGCAATTGAAAAAAGAGCGGGCCCAGAGGGTCCCCTGATGAACTCCTTGTTGTGACAATAGGTTAAAATTGGAAGAACCTTGTTGGAAATGAGAGGACTACTCTGTGAATACAGACTAAAGACATGCTCATATAAATTTGGAAAAGGCTGCTGTTTCATCAAGAAGGCAGAATCGGTCCAGGAAATTAAATTCCTTATGTCAGTCTTGACGATTACCAAGTAAGGATGCGAGTCCAATAGCAGTTGTCAGTGATGGACAAGCAGTTCTGATCCACCCTGGACTGCAACTCCATGTCGTAAAGGAGAGAAAAACTGAGCAAAAGATTTTTTCTGAATACAGGCAGTTTTGACAGTCCATCGCCTCAATGACTCTCCAATGGCAATGAGCTTTACATCTCCATTGGACTTCGAAATAGCAATTAGGCAAGAAGCTGAAAGAAGGGTTGATGCACCGGAAGGTATCCTGCCTTTGGCAATCACTGAGCAAATAGAAAATAGACCTTCTTCAGTTGATTCACATTCAGCTAAGATCTTCAGGTGTTCATACCACCATCCAGATGGTCCTGTGCCTGAGCCCCTTGGAAGGCTATGAACTGCTGTTAGAAATGAACCTCTGGACAACTCAATAGAGCTGAAGGAATGTGCATACTGATCTCTCACACTATTGTAGTCTGTTTGTGGATGCTTTCTTGCCAACTTTTCTGCAACGTCTTCAGAGGTAGGTGCTAGTCATGGGCTGGTTACTAACTTTGCAGCTCAGAGAGCTCTCCACATCTACCCAATCAAAGAGCAGCCTTATGGCAAGATGTTAAATGCTTCTTGTTGTTAGTCTTAGACGTATCACAATGTGCCCAGACCTACAGGTCATTCCATTGAAATTCAACAAACTTTCTATACAAATATTAGCCATGCCTTATCATAGCTCCACCTCCTCTAGCCCCCTTGCATAAGATTATTCTTGGAATTAGCATGAATAACTTCCATCCACAGATAGTTTCAGGTTCATCTAGAACTTTCTTAAGAGCAATGTTGCAGCATTCTCAAAACATATCTACTAGTGCAAGAGCAACACTTTGACTGACACCCTTAGATTTATATCGATTACATCCTCCAAAGCAATGTCCCGTATAAGCTCCCACGCTGTTTCCTCTTTGCTTCTGGAATTAGCATGCATAGGAGAAAGAGACGGTAAATCACAACTAGAAGAGCCATAACTAACAGCTTCGCCCTCGACTAGGGTGTCACAATCCTGATTTCATGCGAGAAGCCTGAACAGCATAGTGCTGCTGATGTAACAATATCACCAGAAGATGCGGTACTGGAACTTCTGCATTTCGACTTGTGTTGTCCCAACTTTGCAAACCACTTCAAACATTTGTGAGATTGAACTAGTCGGTGACAATCAATGAACTCGGCTGAAAGCAACGATGAGTCGTGGACTTCACGAATGTGACTCAAAATCCTCTGAACAGGAGGCGCTACATGACTGGAACAGACAACACAGTTCTTCCACCATCCCCAAACCCGTGCAAGTCTCATAAACAACGACAGCTAAAATGTGCTGCAGTACTATCATCTGAGTTCCTACTGTGTTTATGCTAATGACAGATATAAAAAAGAGCACAAATAGAAGCCATCTGTTGCATGAGGTAAGTATGGCCGCTGTGCATGGTTTGACCTGCAAGGAGGCATCTAACACTCTTGGTCAGATACAGTTATAGCACACGTATAGCTAAAAGAGCTATGATCGCGTAGTCGAACTGACTACCTGTTGAGAAAATCACAAATGTACGCAATGACAACATCATCACTAACATCAACATTAGAGAGCACAGGAGAGAGTACCAAGGGAGCATTACTAGGGAGGACCAAGAGGTAGCACCAAGAAGGCAGTAGACAGTCAAGAACACGGTGAAACAGAAGGAAACCAAGAGAACTAAAGTGGGAGTTCAAATGTTCCAACCACATGTACTGTCACAGTAAACAGCACTTGCTGAATGGTTACAAATTGGAGTTACAATCATTACAGAATCAAAAGAATGTCAACATGGCTAGAATTTGACTCATTCAAACTGATTCAGGCATCCATTTTGACTTCTGCTGACTTCAATACATTTGTTTCTGATTGCCATGCTAAGTCTATTCTATGCAAAAATGTCACCTGTTGGTTTCAGCAAGAATCGACCGTTGAAAAATGAAAGTACTGCGTACAAAATGTTTTAACTAAATAGGCATAATAATATAGTTAGAATAATAGTAATATCTAAACCTTCAATCGAATTCCAGTTTATCATGTATTGAATCATTTCAAGGAAATACTCATTAATCTGTGAGTAAATAGAGTCGTGATCATTTGCACCTCCTATCAACGCTGCTTGCTCTTGCACCATGTGTAAAAAGAGGACTCAGCTGTCTATGAGATAGAAATAAATATACAGCCTGTCTTGTTTGAGTCAAGTTTGAAGAAACTTTGGATGATGATCATTACCCAAGGCGTGGAAGCGCTAGGGAACGACGATCATTGTCTGATGACAGACTGACTTAACAACTCACCACGCTCATTGTCACAAGAAGGAATGCGGTCAATTATCTAAGTGTTGCAATGACGCACAAATGATTAGCGTCGCTATGTCAACAACACAACACAAGCTGTTTAGCAAAATAGACATGTCTTGGCATGTGGTGGCTAGTGACATCCATGCAACCTTATATCTCATGAGGTATGTGCATCCTTGTACACCTGCTACGCCAGTAATCTAGCAGTTGAGGATTAGCATTATAGTGCTTCTTTATTCGTCTACGTAATTGCCTGGGCCCTACTTGTACAGTCAAACTAGTCAGTCAATACCACCTCTTTGCACCAAACAAGAAACGAGCAGTCACTGGATACTCTCGACAGTTTGTAAAGCAGTTATAATAAAGAGACAATCTGACTTGTCATGTGCAAAAGAAAAAGAACACGAGATACTACTAGAGTTTGGTACATAGAAACCTACCGTATTACCCACCTAGAAGGGCAGAGGCTCTTATTAGAACATTTGGTACCATGTGCCTTTGTTTTGTGTGGTTAGGAATAGGATAGAAGGCATGAAATTGCCTGGAAGATCACTGACAAAAAACCTCACTGATAGCTACTGTTCTGATGAAAGTTTGCAGCAATTCTAACTGATGCAAAGAGCAGTTATCACTAAAAATTTATTTTTAAAACTTAAATTTAAAAAAACTAAACCAGAATCGGAAATATGGCTATCAGTGATGTCTTCTTGTGTCTGCAATCGTCCAGGCAATTCCATGGCTTCTACCCTATTCCCTAGCCACACTATACAAAGGCACACAGTATCAAGTGTTCTAATAAGAGCCCCTGCCCTTCTAGGTAAGGTAATTGGATATATTTTCCTTGATTCTTTTGGCAAATTCAACAATCTTCTCATCAAAAGAAATTGTCCATTCATGAATCACAGCTTGTCTCTTTGTAGTGACAACAACATGATGTCTGGCCCTAGTGTAAGTTCACTGAACCCTTGCTTGGGACATCAACTAACATATCCAGCCATCTTGCATACAACTTTCAAAAACATGATAAATGATAGAGAGAACAGTTATGTCTACACAGAAATCTGCCACTATTCAAGGTAACCATATTGTTATTAACCCAAGGCACACATGCGCTAGGGTTACAGTAATGCCTCTGTGGATGGACCAAAAATTGTAAGGAATGCAGGGCATGCACTCATTGTTATTGCTGGTGTTAATTAAAATCCATTCCTGAATAAGAGAATACGTGGGAACTGTGGGAATTGAAGAGCAGTGATGGGCGTAGTTAATGTGGTTAATAGAGAATTGAAGAGCAGCAATGGGGGTAGTTAATTACTGCTAGTGGAATAAACGTTTCCAGTCTAGAAACGTTTAGCGATGAACTTACGTTTAAAGGTTCAACCAATGCTTCAACGACATAAGCATGCTAACTATAGCTGCTTTACTTATCAATCCATAGATCAAAGTATGTCCGTGTCAGCTTACCTGTAGTGGGCGTTATAAAGGTGACTTTGAAGTTATCTGACACCTGGTGTAAATGCAAGAGTAGGGCAAGACCAAGTGCGTGTCACACAGAAAATTACTAACTATGAGAACCAATCACAGTATTCATTAACTATCTGGAACCTCCTCCTTGTGAGCTTTCCAATCATGTTGGAATCAACTCGCTAGGACGTCCGCTTCAGGAGATATGGGTTTCCCCGCGTATTCTCCTATTCGGGAATGGACTTTAGTGTGCCAGTCGATGTGATGATGTCTTTTGATCCTTTCAAGTGGTATCGAATAGCTACCGGTTGTCAATAATCCCATGTGCCAGTTAATTTACTGTGTCCAGCCTCCTTCTCAGGCTCTTCATTGGCTCTTAACTGACTAGATTCAAGGTAGATGAACGCATATTAGAGTTACTTGGTTGCACGTGTAGTATCTTACCTTACATCTTTACATAAGTTGTGTTGTCGAGGCAGTGCTACTTCCCACCCTAGACAGGGAAGTCACTAGAGAGCACAGGCGCAGCACTGCGCCACGCTTTACTTTGCTTCGGAGTTCCAGACTTTTGCGCTATGCTGAGTTTGCCTGCGCTTGCACATTTTGACAACAAGGCTACAGCTTATGTATAGGAGTTAGTGTATGAGCGTGGTCAGATGGCAATATCAGCTATTTAAAGAGCTGAACAGGTCATCTGCAACAGAATCAACACACTTACAGAGCAAACATCTGCTCATCTATCAATTAACCTACTAAATGCCATTTTGTAAATTAGCTAGTTGCTACTACTCAAACTTTCACAAGCCATTTAGCAACAACATAAACCACCAAACACTTTTAGTACAGTAACGTACCACCTAGCTAACAGAAAAAGTAATGAAACCTCAAAGAAGTCTTCTTGAGTCCTTTGGCAGTTGCAGTTCCTATGTGTAGCTGCACAGTTAAATATAACTATGCCCCATAAGGTTTATAACCACGCCCCTTCAAGTTGGGCTGCAACTCGCTTTGAATTGACTTCCTTGATATAGATACTTAACTTATATGCAGCTGATAACCTAAATTACCAACCGAGGGTTTAGTACTTTAGTGCTTCTTCATTCAGTACATGTATTATGCAGTTGGTATGTATTGCTTCCAGAGAAGATACTTGCTTTCCAACTTACTACTAGTCCATCTAACTAAGTTGACCTTGTGAGTGAAACATCTTGGATAGCAGACAGACAACAAATAGACAAACAGACACATAAACAAAATGACAGGCAAACAGAACAACATGCTTGGATTAGTTTTTGTCATTTTCTTTGTATGTTTGTTTGTTTTTGTCTTTGTCAATACATTACTGAGTTTTGAAATATATAAAAACTAGAGGCAACAGACAAAACAAAAACAAAACAAAAAACAGACAAACAAGCAAACAGACAAACAAAGAACAGACTTGCAACAGACAGACAACCAAACCAACAGATAGACAGACAGACAGATACCGTAAATCCACAAATTTTCGCACGCAACTATTTTCATACATTTTACTAGCACGAAACTATTTTCATACATTTTACCAGAAGATCTTTCGTACGCATCTTATTTTCATACGGGATTAACAGACAATTTTAGCACACGCTAGTTGCATGCCTTGCACGACAGCAGCTGAGTCGTCAACCGAAGTGTAGTGTTGGGGTGCGCATTAGGACTAATTCAAATGAACAAACCGTCACTGCTGCAAAAACATCAACTGCCTAGTTCACCTTCTGTTGATGCCATGCGAGATGTCTGTCAGAGTACTTTCAGAAACAGTCTGAGTTGAGTGACATCATAACGTTGCAAACTGGACACGCTGTACGTAGAGAGTTTCATTTTGGTCATTTCTTGTTGTAAACCCAATGTATTGTTCAGTTGGATCTTGTGTTGTGGTACTGAACATCATCAACATCAATTTAGTGGCAATTTGTAATAACAGTTTGTCATCCAAGAAAAACTTTAGTATACGTTTTAATTTAGTACATTTAGGAGCCGTACGAACAATACGAAAATAAAATGCATACAAAAATTTGTGGATTTACAGTGTATGGTTTAATGATCTTGAACTTGATAGCTACACACACATACACACACACACACACACACACACATACACACACACACACACACACACACACACACACACACACACACACACACACACAGGGCTCCACATTGGTGACCATTTTAGCGATAGCCAAGTAACTGGACACATGTTAAGTCGCCAGAGGCAACATAATCTACTCTTGTTTGATCGTCAGTTGGCCTGGACTTTCCAGTTCTTCCAGAACAGCTAGGAAGTGCAAATCTGGCAATATGTCATGTGGGTACGGCAACAGACACCTGCTCACTGAAATCTGACATCTTACTTCAATCTGTCACTTGTATCCTGGAAACTGATTTGGAAGATAATTGAAGCATGTACTCAATTAACTATAGTAGTCAATTAGCAAGGCAGTTTGTGATCAATTTACACTAGTGAGGTAATGGCTGCATGTGCTATGCATTTGACAATGCTGCCACTAGTCTCCGTTCTTAGCATAGCCGTTTTCCTAGCTTTCTAAGGCAAATAAAGCCATCTTCGTTTCGGCTGCATTTGCTGCTCAAGTAAAATCCTACTGCTACTATTTTCCTGCTGCAGTGGGGATGACTTATTTTACAGAACTAGGAGAACACTTCACATATTTCCACCAGGTGATTACATTCCTATGTTGTCCCAATTACCGTTACACAAGCGTCAAAAGGCGCTGCTGTGTTGCATCATACATGTACAGTACAGTAGCTTTCAAATTGCCCTGTGCCTCTCGCTTGATCATCTGTTGGCTCGTTGTCATGTTGTTCCTTCCTGGTAAGATCGTCAATCCCAGTGCAAGACGGTCCCCATGTGAACATTACCTCAAAATCAATTTATCCCGCATATGCTCTACTCTACTCCATTCTGGTAATAGTGGAGGCAGACGGTAATTGCATGTTTAACATAAAGTGCACAGCTATGCTCAGCTACTCTGCATGGGATTCCAAGGCATTCGAATGTGCTATGGTTTGTATTGGGTCTCCAAGGCCATTAGGGTGTATGTACGGAGCTGGCGACTAAATATTTTTACTTGGTCGCCATATGCAACAAAACCATTTCTTGCCCTGTGTAGAGCCCTGACACACACACACACACACACACACACACACACACACACACACACACACACACGCCAACAACAAAAACCCGACAGAGATAGATAAATAAAACAGATACACTGACAAACTACTGTCAGAGACCAAAACGTACACTACTAGTAAAAATATATGAACATACAAAGTGACAGAAAGTTTGAATGTTTATTTTGAAGACAAGTAAGTCTCTGTGACACATGCACAGAAAAATGACGTAGCAGTCACACTAGCATAAACAAATAACAAGTCACCCATTTCATATTGCAACTTCAAATTTGCATCATCTGTGTTTTGCTTCCTACTGTCTGGAGAGCAGTCTAATTAAACAGATTAATGATAAACTGCCAACTGTACGACGCCCCCTGAAGCTCCAATAGCCTACTGACTATTGGACCATCAATTTACAAAACAATAACTTTCAGTTGTCCGTGCATGCAGAGAATGTTGCAGTAGTTGTGGACATTGAGAGGCTCTGGCAGCCTAATAAAGTAAAACAATTGCACAACTTTGTTCTACTAATTATGTACCTTGATACATGAAACAAAATTTGCTAACTTGTCTATGTAAAACTATGCTAAAGTGCATAAATATTTAGGGGTCGTTCAAAATTATTGACAATTAAACGAGCGTACTGTACAAAGCGCACGCTAGGGGTTATGGCCTCTGCACACTCTATAAAATGTTGATCGGTAGCAAATGGGTTGTGCTAACGTCTCTGTTTTCTATGGCTGGAATATCATACATTGGTCCCGTGCTAGTCACCCGTATGTAGAGATTTGCAAACATGTATGACAGCACCAGTGTACTCAGTTTTTGTGCTAGAACAACATCAGCTGTCCATAAAAAGACCAGCTATCTCTACCACGACTTTCTCAATGTTTTCGTCCTTGTCCACTTGAATTTAATGATTTTGAACAACTCCTTACCACTTAAATTTATGAAACTACAACATCATGTTATAACAAATTTGTGAGTACATGTATGTACATTTTGATAGGATAGTAAGAGCTACACTTACCAAAAGATTTCTTCATTTGCAATTCGATCCCGAAGATCTTCACTAAAAGTTGTCAGCTCTGATATTACCAGACAAGATGCCTAAAACATGCAACCAATCAGATCATTACATGGTTGATGCTTTTAGACAATCAATACCATAGCATAGTACTGGCTAGCTATTTACTTAGAACGAGCCTTGGTGACACTCTTGGCGGACTCTTCCTATATTTACTGTACTGTGTTGAGATGTGTGTGTTTGTACAAGTGACCCGAAATGATGTTGATTATGAGCGAATCACAGACATGATAGCTGTGATGTCACAATGCAGGTGTAAGTGTAATAGCTGTATGGCTCTCCATGTTGCTGTGTGTCATTCCCATGGGACAAATAAAAGAATGTGCAAACAGGCCCGAGCTCCTAGAGATGGCTTGACAACTGCAGCCAAAGACGTAACTAAATACGAGAACATGTCGCTTTACAAAGAAATTTACGTTAGCCCTATATGTGCATGTTCTCTGCAATGTCCAAGTGCGCCTCCACATCTGGCTGTGAATGAAAATACACATAACTTGATTTGAAGAGGCCAAATTCCAACAGGTAAATTTCTTTGCTTAAAGTATGTAGTGTGAGCAATCACGTCAATGTATACACAAAGTGGTTTGCGTGGACGTGTGGAAATCACATTGTGTTTAACTACATCTAGACTCGAGTTTCTACTATGCAAAACCTTTTGACAAATCACTGTGTCTCATGCATGATCTCACTGAGGTTCACCCCACCAATGTTTTCCATTTTTTAGCTAGTTAAGAACTTTTGTTGAGATATAATCAAACAAGTAAAAACCTCATTGTTTCACACTTCCATGGTTGTCGCAATAGTCAGTGTGTAATCACAGATGTGCTCTTTTAATTAACTGACAAACTCAGCCACTCATAGGCAACATGACAAATGCATGGCAGTTGATTTTTCCAAACAAACAAGGCAACAACTAGGAAGCACCCCTAGAGTGCAAATCTCCGCCAAGGCAGCTGAGTTACCTCATAATGGCATTAACAATTGTTTCCATAGCAACTATTTGAAAGGCTTTTGCGTTCACCTTAGCATGTACAAATGACATTGAATAATTCGCAAAAGCTAATTGACTGTTCTTTTATCATCCTGCCAAACTTCATTAAAATCCATCCACATGTGAGGAGCCATGACATATGCATCAAAGCCCTGCGAGTCGCTTCATTCATGGTACAGTACTTCGCAGTGGTCTCATTCAAGAGAAGTTCCGCAACGAAACATGACATGTTCACTCTTCACAAAGATGACATGGGTATGCAGGAGCAAATCGGATGTCATCTCATTCTTCTCGTCAAAAGTTCTAAGTGAAGCCGTCCCCTTGAAAGAGGATCCTGATTCAAATTAATTTCCAAAACTAATCAATTGTTCCTCTCTTGAAATGCTATATTATCCTGTCAAATTTCATCAAAATCCTTTCACACATTTTTTAGTAATCATGTCCAGAAACAAACAACAAAACAATGCCAAACCGATAAAAACAACGTCCGGCGAAGGTATTGAAGTTAAAAAATGCCATTGACTATGATTGTCATGAAGAAGAAGAATGCCTATTGTACTCAGCAACTGTGATTGATCAACATTGCTCATATTAGAAGAAAAGAATCACTTAAGATTAAGATTGCTGTTTCCAGTCTATATAGCAAATTTACAAAATGGACTAACATCTTATTGCTTTTGTGGAGTAACTCCAGAAGATTTCCAGTGCACTAAATCAATTGAAAAATTTCGTTTTCCATTTCTGATAGAATCTGAGGACACCTCTACAACACCTCTTCATATTAATATCTGTTTTCAATGTCTGACCCTCCTGGTCAATTAATCAGCAAAATGTGACACAATGACTATTATCGCTAATCTCTCTATATAAAAGGCATTGTGTGTGTGTGTGTGCACGCGTGTGTGTGTGTGTGTGTGTGTGTGTGTGTGTGTGTGTGTGTGTGTGTGTACATGTGTGTGTGTGTGTGTGTGTGTGTGTGTGTGTGTGTGTGTACATGTGCGTGCGTGCATAAACTTGAAATCTGTTCATGAGACCCCAAATTAAACAACAAATTCAGAGGCAAAGATTGCAATGGCTTGGCCACTTACTTCAAATGGATAATACACGACAACAAAAGTTATTGTTGCAAACCAAATTGTATGGTATGAAACGTCCAGCACATGGACCAAGACATAGATGGATTGATACTATACAACAAGACACGTCATTTGACCTATCATTAAAACTTGATTTTCTTCTCGGCACTTCGTCTGCAACGCCAAAACCCATTGTGGGTAAGGCAGAACTCAAGGTTCAAAGTGTGCACGTGTGCGCATGCACGTGTGTGTGTGTGTGTGTGTGTGTGTGTGTGTGTGTGTGTGTGTGTGTGTGTGACTAAAAATGGCAAAATACTGGCTTAATCAACATGAAAGTGCACACAGGCCAAGTTCGTTCTCCTTAAAACAAGAGTCGAATAAATTGAGTATTTGGCTGCATAGCTTGCATCAGGTCCTCTTCGGGATTCTGTGTACACTGGCTGCCTCTACTCATAGTGTAAAATCACGCCTTGTGATGACTGTTTGTCTGGCATCAGTGACAGCACAAATTTCAGCAATAGCACAAATACATGCA